>NW_028058653.1:0-398 GCF_054177405.1 Leptonychotes weddellii
TCACCCATACATGAGAGTAGTGGCTTCTCTTTGGAGTTCCATGGCCATTCTTGCACGTTTCCATCTTAGCATTCAGCAGCATTTAATATAAGCATTTAAAATATGCTACATGAGTGAATGAATGAATAAACGAATGATGTATTTTTCCAAAATTTGATCCCAGCCTCTGTTGCTCAGGTAATTCTTTTTTTTTTTTTTTATTCTTAGGTTAATCCCCATACATTACATCATTAGTTTTAGATGTAGTGTTCCATGATTCATTGTTTGTGCATAACACCCAGTGCTCCATACAGAATGTGCCCTCCTCAATAACCATCACCAGGCTAACCCATCCTCCCACCACCCTCCCCTCTAGAACCCTCAGTTTGTTTTTCAGAGTCCATCGTCTCTCATGGTTC
>NW_028058654.1:0-398 GCF_054177405.1 Leptonychotes weddellii
GTACTACAAGTGACAAATGCTGGACTCAAAGTTAGTTTGCATGGAAAAAGATATACCATGCAAGCAGTAACCAAAAGACAGCCGGAGTGGCTATACTAACATCAGATAATATAGACTTTAAGACAAAAATTGTTACTAGCAACAAAGAAGGACACTGTTTAAATGATAAAAGAGATAATTCATCAAGAAGTCAAAAATTGGGCGCCTGGGTGGCTCAGTTGGTTAAGCGACTGCCTTCGGCTCAGGTCATGATCCTGGAGTCCCGGGATCGAGTCCCGCATCGGGCTCCCTGCTCGGCAGGGAGTCTGCTTCTCCCTCTGACCCTCCTCCCTCTCATGCTCTCTGTCTCTCATTCTCTCTCTCTCAAATAAATAAATAAAAAAAATCTTTAAAAAAAA
>NW_028058655.1:0-398 GCF_054177405.1 Leptonychotes weddellii
AAAAATCTCAACAAAATATTAGCAAATCAAATCCAGCAATGTATAAAAATAAGCCCCACGTAGGATTTCTCCCACCTGCACAAGGCTGGTTCAACATTAGATAGCTGATCAACAGGCTGAAGAAAAACACTGTGTGATTATGTCAGCAGAAGCAGAAAAAGCATTTGACAACATCCAACACCCATTCATGATTTTATTTATTTTTTTTTTTTTTAAAGATTTTATTTATTTATTTGAGAGAGAGAGAATGAGAGACAGAGAGCATGAGAGGGAGGAGGGTCAGAGGGAGAAGCAGACTCCCCGCCGAGCAGGGAGCCCGATGTGGGACTCGATCCCGGGACTCCAGGATCATGACCTGAGCCGAAGGCAGTCGCTTAACCAACTGAGCCACCCAGGTG
>NW_028058656.1:0-398 GCF_054177405.1 Leptonychotes weddellii
GGCTGCCCCCATTTTGACCTCAAACTTTCTAGTCGGGTTCTTCTTTCCAGCTTGTCTCTAGACTCAGATGGAAGACCCTGCTGGCAAGGCATCCAAAACTACCCCCTCGAGCACTAAGGATTGCCCTGAGCCAGCAAGTCCCCACCCATGACTGACTCCAGGACTATGATCTATTGGACTTTCACTGCCTACCTGCATGTACCCATCCACCTTGGCCCCACGTTTTCCTTCCATAAACCTGGAAGTGTTTCTCAGCCCTTTGGAGACCATCATTGAGAGGTTCGGCCATGGTCTTCTCTGTGTTGGGCTCCCTGAGATTCCTTTCTTGTTTACCACCACTGCTTTCTCTGACTTTGGATTTTGTCACCAGGGAGTGGCCAAACCTAGTCTGTTTGGGA
>NW_028058657.1:0-398 GCF_054177405.1 Leptonychotes weddellii
AGCTCTAGCTGTGTGAAAGCAGATATCAGCCTCAGTGAGTCTTTTATTCTTCTTCATATGATCTGGGTTTAGTTTCCTCACTAATCCAAAGACCCTCTTATAATATGTTCCACTTCCTCTAAGCCTGAGCAAGTAAGCTGTGAGTTCCATGCTCCAAACACATGGTGTGGACTCTAGCCAAGAACAAGGAGAATTGCTCCAAATTCCTCCTCCTTCTAAGAATATCTATCACTGGAGCAGGCATGTACAGGAATACCTTGGAGATATTGCGGATTCAGTTCTAGACCACCCCAATAAAGCATATACCACAGTAAAGCATATACCACAACAGAGCAAGTCAAATAAAATTTTTTTTGTTACCTAGTGTATATACAAGCTATGTTTACACTACACTGTAC
>NW_028058658.1:0-8530 GCF_054177405.1 Leptonychotes weddellii
TTTGCCATCTTGGTCACCTGTCCATGTGTACTTTTAGAGCGAGCGACAGAGTCAGGTGGCTGAATGCAGGGAATAAGAGGCTCTGGAATACGGGAGGAGGTGGAGGGTCAGCACCTTCCTCCCCCACTTGACAAAGCTGAGAGATCAGACCATTTCTACATTCCTCACACCCTCAACTGCCTCCTCCTTCGTGGACTGGAATGTAATCCAGGGGCAGGTCTCAGAAGAGCCATCAAATCACAACAGGTTCCTGCAGCATTCGTCAAGACTTTGGGACAGTAAATACACGTCTTTCTTTAATCAAACAAGACAGGATTGTGTTGCTTTTGTTTTATCAAATTGTAAGTTGATCCCAAAGTAGAAAAAGTAGTAGATCATTTACATTAACTGGCCAAACTTAGACGACTAAGGATTAGATCTCTTTGTGGAATAATTCATAGATAGTCTGAAAAATTTGTTTTCAATTTTAAAACGGGTTAGTATGTTTCGAAAGCTGCCATTTTGTTATAACCAGTAGAAACATTTTTCTTGTACTATAACAAAATATAACGTAATTAATGAGGCCTTTTGGGTTCCCCCCCACTTAAATTCTCCACTCAAATGAAAATAGCATCATTTTATTTTCTCAATATAAAAGTAATGCATTACTGATTTTAAGAAATGAACAGGAAAGTTTAAGAAAGTAAGAGACTCCCACTACGTATAATCTTTTCTGAGATCTTTCCTCCCATTTCATAGAGGGGTGCAGGGAAAATGCTGGCCCTTCATGGCTGGGGGTGGGGGGGAGTGAGAGAAGGGGAGAAGAAGGAAAGAAAAGACCTCAAAGAGGAAGAAAAGACCAACGGACGAGGGAACAGATGCAGCTTCTCCCTGTTAACCGGAGAAAGACAAATTCCAGCCACAAGGAGAAGCTCTCCTCGGTCTCTGGGATTGGCAGAAGAAAATGAGTGGCAGGCCCCGATGGAGCCGGGAAGGAAAGGGGTGGGCCAGCTCCTGCCGCACTGCTGGTGGGAGTGGTAATTGGGGTCTGGAACTCACGGGTGACGTGGCCCTCACGTGGGCAGGAGCCGACGTTTGCAGACGTCCTTCTCATCCTGGTCCTGGTTTGGTCCGGTTGCCAGCTCCCTATTACGCCGAGGCCGGGCGGGCCTGGGGCCCGGGAAGGACGAGGAGGTAACTGCCGGGATCCCAGCAGGTCGGTGTGCGGATGGGCGCTGCCCGGGGGAATCCCTGCGGTGCGGGGAGCGGAGGGGGAGACCAAAGAGGGACGACGCCTGCTTTCTCCACAGCCTTGCACTATCCCTGGCCCTTCCAAGAACAAAAATGGTGGACTCTAGGGTGCGGCTTCCAGGGGCGACCCCAGACCAGGAGGGAGGAAATCTGCAAACTTTGGCTTCCAGGGCCTTGAATCGGGAAGGGCAGAGAGTAAGATTCTTGCCCTGGGTGCTGGTCCGTCTACCAAGCCAGAACCTTGGGGCTGTGCGTCTGTCATTCCCCACGTCTTTCAGTAGGGCGCTGTACCTCGCAGAGCAAAGAGTAACGAATCTGCCCCAATCCCTGCGGGTCTGGGTAGAGGTGGGATTGCCCCGCAGTCCCCGGAGGGGTGGGGGTGGCCGCGGTCCCTGACTTAACTTGGGCCCATTTCTGACTCAGCTGTCTTCCTGTTATTTTATGTAGGAAGAAGGATGTGACAGTACCCACAGGGAAAATGGCTGTCGTTGGGGGTGGAAATGCATCGGGGAGGGGGCTCTTCTTTTGCTCCTCAGGTTTTCCTTACTCCCTCGCCCCGCCTCCTCCCTTTCCAGTTGTTCAGAAGGGGTGGGGTTTTTGCTGGGAAAATGGCCGACCAGTGAGGGTGGGGGCTGCGGGAGTGGGTGAATGGACGCCGGGCAGGAAGAGGGCTGATGTCAGCGGAGTCCTGAGAAGTGGGGGTAGGGGTGAGAGGCCAAAAGATGAAATCCGTTGGACAACCAGGATCCAGAATTTGGAAAAGCTGGTATTGGGACTCTCTGAAGTGCTGTTCTGTCTGCCCAGCTGTCTGTCTCTGTCCTGCCGTTTGTGTGTCTGTGGATCTTGCACTTTAGGGCCAATTCAACCCTAGAAAGCAGGCAGAAGAGGAAAATTGTCCAGAAAAAGTAGGTCAGAGTG
Organism: Leptonychotes weddellii; assembly: GCF_054177405.1. Taxonomy (NCBI): domain Eukaryota; kingdom Metazoa; phylum Chordata; class Mammalia; order Carnivora; family Phocidae; genus Leptonychotes; species Leptonychotes weddellii. The sequence goes on from NW_028058658.1 coordinate 2,149, forward strand.
AGGGTGGTGGCACTATTTGGGGACCCCTGGGGTGGAGAATTGCGAGGACTGCAAACCCGAGGGAGCCCATAGACTTCCTCCGCATCCCCCTCCTTTCCTCCTCTTTATTCCATTTCAGAGCTTTCAAAACAAAGTGCTCTGCAGGTAGACGACACAGAAGGAAGTGGCTGGGGGGTGGAGTGTCACGAGAATCCTGAAGTGGGGGTGGGGAGGATCTTGCTCCAAATTAATCTTTGGAGTACGGTGTCCTGGGTTTGCTCTGTCTGTCAAGCACTCAGTCTCAGAGTTATCAGTCCTTAGATTTAGTGGAGGAGGCGGAACCTGAGATGAGGGAGGAAGGAAATTGCTCCGGAGCAGTGGAGGTTGGTGGAATGGGTGGAGGGAGGGGTGTCCCCGTACCTCTGAGATGGTGGGGGTGGCGGAGGCAAGCGCCAGTTGGAAACCTTTGTGCATTTTGCCGTCTGCCTTCAACACTCGCTCCACCACCATCCATTTTATTACAGGGAAAGGGAAGTGACTGACCAGGGTGGGGTGGAGGATCGAAAAAGATAAAGGAGATGGGGAAGGGAGATACTGAATTTCAAAGCCACAGCTCTGTGACTGAGGAGTGGAGGGTGGGGCTACGCAGAACTGGGACCAGAGATTCCGGAGAGGGAAGTGGGTCCCATCCAGGGTGAGGTTCTTCTGTCCCTTGAGCGTTCAGCATCCTCCTCCCCACCCCTTTGTATGCAGGTTTGCAGGACGCAGTGGACTCCCAGGCAAGGAAGAGAAGGAAGAAACTGCCTGGACCTGTGAGGGTGTATGTGGGGGTGCCACTAGCCCCAGGACATCTGGAGGGGTAGGGGAGGTAGGGAACTGATTAGATGCCTTAAATGTAACGTACTGGGGTGGGATGGTTGAACGTGAGGTTGGAGAGTCTGGAGGTGGGAAAAATTTTCCACAATTACCTTCCCCGTAGAGGAAAGGAATCAGTGATCCAGCCCTGAGTCCCTGTCACGTCCCCGTCCGTGTGTTGGTCCGTAGTTCAGTCTGTCCGCATGCAAAGGCACAAAATGGGGAGACGGACGCCGTAAATCTTTCCTTCATTCCTAGGTTCTGCTGTTACCTGCAAGCTGCCACAGGGCCCGCCAGCTGTCGCTGAAGACTCCGCCCCCAACAGGAGCCCTGCTCTGGGCCAGAGCGGTCCCACTCCTCCCTGGTTAAGAATTTGGTTCAGACCTTCACCCCAGCATGGGCCGTACTCGGGAAGCTGGTTGTGTGGCCGCCGGTGTGGTGATCGGGGCAGGCGCCTGCTACTGCGTCTACAGACTGACCTGGGGAAGAGATGAGAGTGAGAAAATCTGGGACGACGATGAGGAAGACGATGAGGAAGAATCTAGTGATATTGTAGAGACTGGGGTCGAGACTGGGAAAGGAGCTAAGGCTAATGCTGGGGTGGGGGCTAGAGCTAGACTTCAGGGTGAATCAAAGGTCAAGGCTGAGGTGGGCATGGAACTCCAGAGTGGTTCAGATGTAAAGGCAGAGGCCCACTTGGGGGCCCGGAGCGGAGGTGGCCTAGAGGCCAAGGCCAAAGCCCTTTTCAGCACTCTGAAGGAACAGGCAAGTGCAAAGGCGGGCAGAGGAGCCCGGTTGGGCACTATCTCTGGGAACAGGACCTTGGCACCCAGTTTACCCTGCCCAGGAGGCAGGGGTGGAGGCTGCCACCCCACCAGGAGTGGGGCTAGGGCTGGAGGTAGGGCAAGTGGAAAAACCAAGGGAAGAACCCGAGGGAAGAGCACCAGGACTCCAGCCACAGCATGGCCTGTTCGCAGGGGCAAGTTCAACTTTCCCTATAAAATTGATGATATTCTGGGTGCTTCTGACCTTCAAAAGGTTCTTAACATCCTGGAAAGATCAAATGATCCTTTTATTCAAGAAATAGCCTTGGTCACTCTGGGTAACAATGCAGCATATTCTTTTAACCAAAATGCCATTCGTGAGTTGGGCGGTCTTCCAATTATTGCAAAACTGATCAAAACGAAAGATCCTATTATTAGGGAAAAAGCTTACAATGCCCTTAATAACTTGAGTGTGAATGCTGAAAATCAGGGCAAGATTAAGACATATATCAGTCAAGTGTGTGATGATACCATGATCTGTCGCTTGGACTCAGCTGTGCAGATGGCTGGACTAAGACTGTTAACCAACATGACTGTGACTAATCATTACCAACATCTGCTTTCCTATTCTTTTCCAGACTTTTTTGCTTTGTTATTCCTGGGAAATTACTTCACCAAGATTCAGATTATGAAACTAATTATAAACTTTACTGAAAATCCAGCCATGACAAGAGAGTTGGTCAGTTGTAAAGTACCGTCAGAATTGATTTCCCTCTTTAATAAAGAATGGGACAGAGAGATTCTTCTTAATATCCTTACTCTATTTGAGAATATAAATGACAACATAAAAAACGAAGGGCTTGCATCGTCTAAGAAGGAATTCAGCAGAAGTTCACTTTTTTTCTTATTCAAAGAATCTGGAGTGTGTGTTAAGAAAATCAAGGCATTAGCAAATCACAATGATCTGGTGGTGAAAGTAAAAGTCCTAAAAGTATTGACCAAACTCTAATTGGGAGTAGGTCCCAAACAATCTCGAGATAATTTTTTAGTGTGCACTGGGAACAATGCATTTTGTAAATTCTTTGTTTTCCACTGTGCTTACATGGCAAGGAGATCCTTTCAGCTCCTACTCTGGAATAATGACTATCAAGGGTCATCAACAGTGATGTTACTTGTGGTGGCTGGTTTTAGTCTGGACCATTGTAATGATTTAATGAATCCTAGAGCTTGTATAAAGAGAGCATTTATTGATTCCATCTTGCTACCTAGATTGAGATATTTTTTACTCTTTCCTCTACCTAAACTGACAGCAGACTAATCATAAATAAGCTACACTTTTGTATTGGTTTACATTTGTTAATCTTAGACTTGTGTTTCATCAATAAAGTTGTGTGTTTTAACCAGCAAAAAAAAAAAAAAAAAATGGATCACGTCCTTGAGTTTATGATCTATTTGGAAAGGCAAGATATAGTATGGAAACAAAAATACGCTAACAAAGCCACAAGCCTTCCCATCAGTGCAGAAACTTCTGCAGGCAGCAGTGCTCAGGCAAAGCCATACAGAGGAGGGGGACACTTGGGTAAGCTGGGCTTGAAGGATAGGAAGAAAACGGGGATGTTTGGAGACCAACTGGTGACTTGGAGGCAAATTTTGTGTTCCGTTAAATACTGTCATGACACAAAGTAGCACTACGGTATTCACTGGTATTAGATAGACTTCTTTCCCCCATGGTTCAGCATCGCTGAAGTTACGGTGCCTCTCACAGCTGATGGCACCTGAGCATCGTTCCATACTTGAATTAGAAGTATTGTTTTCCTTTCGTAGTGGTATGTAAAATAATGATGCATCTAAAAATCAAAGGCATCTTAGATCAGTGAAATTCTGTTTCTAGTCACCGAGAAAAATGTAAAACTGTGTTAATACCTAAAGGGTGTATCTGCTCCATAATAAGTACATCATTTTGTACTGATAGAGGTTTTGCGGTAGTTTGAGTTAAGGAAATTGGCAGAGGGTTGAGGAGGAGTCCTCAAGCTCCGCCTACTGAAGGAACGTTTAAATCGAGGGAATCTGTGCTGTTGCAACACTACTCTGTTCATATTGCAGATGGTGATTTAGAGCGAACAAAGCAACATTTAATCAATCTCATTAATGTTAATTTAAATGTTTTTTTCAGTTTTATGGCTTGGTTTATTTCTAATTTGTGAGGTTTTTTTTGTTTTAAACTTTGTATGAGAGTGAAGGTTGGTAGAATATACCGCCCCCAAATATGCCCCTTTGGCATAAGGATTATTTTGAGCTAAAAGCATTTGGAAGGGCCCCTGGGTGGCTCAGTTGGTTAAGCAGTTAAGCGTCTACCTTCAGCTCAGGTCATGATCCCAGTGGGATCAAGCCCTGCTTCGGGCTCCCTGCTCAACGGGGAATCTTCTTCTCCCTCTGCCCCACTCCCCTGCTCGTGCTCTCTCTCTCACACACACAAATAAATAACATTTAAAAAAATTAAAAAGTAAAAGCATTTGGAAAATAACAGGTACAAGAAAGGCACTCTGACCTGCCCTTTTCTTCCTGAAGGCAGGAGATAAAAATCCCATGTGAAAATTGTCTTCCCTATACCAGGAGGAAAGACAAATTCTTATCACCAGAGATGGGGAGTTGAGGCTGAGAGAATTCTGTACAAACAGATCTTGTTAAAATAAATTTTACCTTCCCTTGGTCTCCCCGTATTTTAGTTACTTTTACACAATTGTCTGCCTTCCTTCAACCTACTATATAAGCACTTAGCTTTTGCCACTTGTTTGGATCTTCATTTCCTTATGAGGGCTCCTATGTCACATAAAACAGATGTAAAATAAATTTCTATGCTTTTCTCTTGATTAAAGTGATAATTTCAGACAAAACTAGAAGCCCTTGAGTTTTCTCTTTTTTAAAGAATAGTATTACACAAATTTGATAAGCAACACATTTATGTACAAGACATGTATATTATAGAAGACAAAAGTGTGTGGTACCTAATATTTTTCAGACACTGATTGGCATTTTATATAGTTCCTAGCCCCTCCACTTAGTCTCCTCAATGATCCTGTCAAGTAAGTTTTATATTTTTACTGCAGAAGAAATGAGACTTGGAGAAGCTAGGTAAGTTTCCCAAGATCACTTCATTAGTAAGGGCTAGAGCCACTAGCCTTCCAAACTTGAGCAATTGGTTGCTTTAAAATCGCTTTGTATGGAACCAAATGTCTGTATAATGCTTCGATTAGGTACTTGACAAAAAACTCTCCTTGATGAAGACACAGATGAAGATGATATTCTTTATGTCGAGTCCATAGCTTTATAGATACCCACATAGCAAGGTGTAGAAGAAAGAGTAAAATCTTGGGAGTTGCCAATAGTTGAGGTTCAGATGAGAAACAGAGAAAATAATATTTATCTTGGTGCTCCTATATGTCAGATAAGATGAACAGTTTGGGTACTGAGCAAATAATAATGACCTTTGTATTGATTTGTTCAAGTTGGGGGTGCTGAGTGACTTTTATAAAATTAGATGATATTGTAACTAAACTTTCGGAGCCTGATTAAAATTTTTTTCTAATATTCTCCTAAAAAATAGTCATTGGAGATACTTGAGAAAATAGAGACAATGAGACTCGTTTTCTAACCCAGATGTATAGCTTGAACATCTGAAAAAACATTCATGGGGCGCCTGGGTGGCTCAGTCAGTTAAGCATCTGCCTTCAGCTCAGCTCATGATCCCATGGTCCTGGAATCCAGCCCCTGCTTTGCTGGGCTCCCTGCTCAGTGGGGAGTCTGCTTCTCTCTCTCCCTCTGCCTCTCCCCCTGCTCCTACTCTTGTGTGTGCGCACATAAGCTCTCTCTCTCTCAAATGAATTTAAAAAAAAAACCCTTAGAAAATATTCACATCAAGCCATGTTGAATTTGGGGTGCTGAGTGACTTTGATTACTTAACCTCATTTTAAATGTGGGTAAAAATGAGGTTAAGTCATAAAAAGCCACCATGTAGCAGGGGCACAGGCCTGACCAGCCTCCATCTGCTCTCAGCAGATTTCTCCTCCTTTCCTTCCTTGCCATTCTTTTCCCGTCTCCCTGCCTCCCACTTCAGTCTTGATTGCCTCCTGCTGGGGGATCACTGGCTGTAGTCTCTTTGTGCTTCTGTGACCATTTAATCCCCATGCCACCAGGTCACGCACCAGTGGGCATTTAATACAGAGTAATAATTGTCATTGCTGTGGTAATGTGGCGACCCAGGGTGTGACCGGATGCCAAACATTTTCTGGAAGTCTTGTTGAACAGAGACCGAGAAGGAACTAGTCTTAGCGTGGCACAGCCCTAGGGTGCACCGCATGTACTTGGGATGTCCCGTGCCTGGTGTTACTTGGAACCAAATCGCCTGGACTTTGGGAAGTGCTGTGTGAGACAGATGTGTGACAGCCTGCCTGGTCCAGGCAGGCCACATGGCTGGCCAAGTCACTCGCTGATGTCCTGATGTTTTCACATTGGAGGTTGCCACTCTCAGTCATCTGGGGAAGCGTATAGCTCTAGGATTGTGGCCATGATTGTGGCAGATCACGGGGACAGGGAGGACCAAGTGTGCTCTCTTTAGAGATGATGGCAGCTCCCGGGAAACCGAGGAAATTAGAAACTGGCAGGATATTTGGTTTTGTTCTCATCTAAAGGTTTTAGGAATTTAAGTGGGTTTATCCCAGTCAAATGTGTTCAAAGGTAATTTTACAAAAATGGAGTATAGTTCTCTTATAAATTGTCACCCAAAG
>NW_028058659.1:0-398 GCF_054177405.1 Leptonychotes weddellii
TGTCTGTGGTACGCTGGTCGTAGCTAATGCGTCATTAGTAAGTCCATACTTGATTCAGCTCAGGACCATTGGTTTCTGACAGACGAAGTGCTGCTGGCAAATGCTGTGAGACCACGTCCTGGTAACTGAACTTCCAGTGACCAAGTCCCCTGTGGTAAGAGCCCGTGTCTCTGGTCTCAGCCTAACCTGGAGAACTCAGAGGGCTCACGTGGTGTGGACTCAGGTCCTGTGAGATCCCAGGGGGGGACGTGTGGTAATTCTACCATCGAAGGGCCTCCAGCATCGTAGACCACCTGACTCTCAGCCCCAGGTTTAAAAATCCTGAGTTTTAATGTGATGAGTAGCCTTTTCCTAGAGTCCTGTAGACTTTAGTTTTGTAATCTTGAACCAAAGTTTAA
>NW_028058660.1:0-398 GCF_054177405.1 Leptonychotes weddellii
ACTCCTTTCCCTGGTGTTCCATTATGTTCTTGGCATTAAATATTTCCACTATATCTTGTTGCCTACTTCTTGCCACATTAGGAATATTAATTATTTTCACACATATAATTTTTTTCCCTTATAACCAAGACTTAATCTTCTGTTTTTTTTTTTTTTTTCTTTTTGGAAGTGTTTCTAGTTTTCTTTCCCTCATTAAATTTTCATTAATTCTTTAAGATCCATCACAGCAGTCCAAGAAAATTCTCTTTAAGGGCATTGAGCCTTCCTTTAGGGCCCATTGACATTTTAGGTCCTGGTATGGTGTCTGACTCACAGTGGATACATAATATATCTTTTTATTATTTTTAAAAATTTTTATATTTTTTAAAAAATTAATTTAAATTCAATTAATTAACATA
>NW_028058661.1:0-398 GCF_054177405.1 Leptonychotes weddellii
TAACCATGCTTCCATTCACCTCATAATCTCCAGGGGTTTATAGAAACCACAATGCCATTTATACACACTGTGATCTTGAAGTAGGGTAGCCCTAATAAATATCAGAGATAACAAATATATTATAAGGTATGCAAATTACATGCATTTCAAATACATTTCCCAATCTGTACGTTGTCTTTTGGTTATAGTGTATCTTGTCCTATAATTTTATGTTTTGTATAACAAATATTTCTAAATATTTTTTGTAGTCAGTATTTTTCCTGTCATGCTTTAAAGAATTCCCTGATTTCTAGGTTACTTCTCTGGTCTCCTCTAAGATCTTGCAACTTTTTAAATTTTATTTTTACACTGTGATCTTTAATTAATTTGAAATCTGTTTTGTGTATAATGTGAGGTGG
>NW_028058662.1:0-398 GCF_054177405.1 Leptonychotes weddellii
ATGGACTCTGAAAAACAAACTGAGGGTTCTAGAGGGGAGGGGGGTGGGAGGATGGGTTGGCCTGGTGGTGGGTGTTGAGGAGGGCACGTTCTGCATGGAGCACTGGGTGTTGTGCACGAACAATGAATCATGGAACACTTCATCTAGAACTAATGATGTAATGTATGGGGATTAACATAAGAATTAAAAAAAAAAAAAAAGCTAAATATGAGACCCAAAACCATAAAAATCATTGAAGAGAGCACAGGGGGTAATCTCTCTGACATCTGCCATAAGCAACATTTTTCTAGTTATGTTTCCTAAGACAAGGGAAATAAAGGCAAAAATAAACTATTGAGACTGTATCAAAATAAAGTTTCTGTACAGCAAAGGAAACAATCAACAGAACTAAAAGGCAA
>NW_028058663.1:0-398 GCF_054177405.1 Leptonychotes weddellii
TAGTAAGACTTTTGTAAAACTCTCCATATTCCTCCTGGGTAATATCATCAGGGTTTCTGGTCCAAATGGGCTTGGTCTTGTTCAGTTCTTCCTGGTCTATGTATTTCTCCTTAATCTTCTTTGTTTTCTTTTTCTTGTCCTTCCCACTATCATCCTCCTCATCTGAGCCCACATCTTCAATCTTGGGCTTCTCCTCATCGTCTTTCTCTTCTTCTTCTTTCTCCCCTTTCTCCTCCTCTGCCTCATCATCACTGATTTCTTTCTCTCGTTCCTTCTCCAAATAAAGGGTGATGGGATAACCTATGAACTGCGAATGCTTCTTCACCACTTCTTTGACACGTCTCTCCTCTAAATACTCTGTCTGGTCTTCTTTAAGATGGAGAATCACTTTAGTACCC
>NW_028058664.1:0-398 GCF_054177405.1 Leptonychotes weddellii
TGTCTTTCAAAGCCATCATCCAGTAGACAAGAGTTAAGATGGTCCCAAAGTAAATGGGCCAAGATAATCAACCACATTTATTGCTTCCTCAGGGATGTATGTTTCTATAGTATGAAAGAATCCATGGTAATAAACATAGGACTAGACAAAATTTTTCAGTTCCTGTTGATCAGACAGCATATACATAACTTTTCTTTTTTTTTTTTTTTTTTTTTTTAAAGATTTTATTTATTTATTTGAGACAGAGAGAATGAGATACAGAGAGCATGAGAGGGAGGAGGGTCAGAGGGAGAAGCAGACTCCCTGCCGAGCAGGGAGCCCGATGCGGGACTCGATCCCGGGACTCCAGGATCATGACCTGAGCCGAAGGCAGTCGCTCAACCAACTGAGCCACCCAG
>NW_028058665.1:0-398 GCF_054177405.1 Leptonychotes weddellii
CAAATCTTTAAAGTAATTCAGTCAATGTAACTAAAACTTTATAGCTATTTAAAGGAATTTAGCTACCAAGTGCTCATCTTCAACAAAATATCCTGTCAACTGGAAGGATGGATGCATGCCTGTATTTAATCATTTCCTCATGCAACAAGTTTATATTTCCCACCTTTCCTCTATCCCAACTTTATGTTTTTTAGTATTTCTTTTTTTTTTTTTTTAAAGATTTATTTATTTATTTGAGAGAGAGAATGAGAGAGAGCACATGAGAGAGGGGAGGGTCAGAGGGAGAAGCAGACTCCCTGCCGAGCAGGGAGCCCGATGCGGGACTCGATCCAGGGACTCCAGGATCATGACCTGAGCCGAAGGCAGTCGCTTAACCAACTGAGCCACCCAGGCGCCCT
>NW_028058666.1:0-398 GCF_054177405.1 Leptonychotes weddellii
TGTGGTGCATTAGTGGGCGCCCGTGTACTGCAGCCAGGGCCAGCGGCGGTAGGTGTGGAATCAGGGAGAGCTGGTGGCAACAGCGTCGTTGGAACCCTGGCAAGCTGCGGCTCCGAGGAGAAGGTGCTCCTCAGCCTGGTATCCGCCGGTGATGGAGGGGGCAGCAGAGGACCCGGAGGCCGAGCCTGAGGCGGACTGTCAAGTCGTGCTTCCTTGCATCGGGGAGGCCAGGTGAGTTCGGCCTCGGCCCTGGGCCTGAGCCTCAGTCTTTCCATCTGTAAAGTGGGCAGAACAGCAAAACCTTAGGGTTATGGTGTAGATTCAACATAGGTAACAGGCTTTGTCTAGACTGGTTCATGGTAGAGGTTGTCATTCCTATTATTGCACTGCCAGCTGTG
>NW_028058667.1:0-398 GCF_054177405.1 Leptonychotes weddellii
CTCACTAGCTGTGTGCCTTTCTCTGAGCCTCAGCATGCTCATCTCCAAAATGGGGATGACAATGAGATTTTTGTACTGTGGGGCACTGTCGCCTGAGAGCAGAACGATTACTGAAGCACACCTGACATAAAGCACTCAATAAGCCTGACATCCTATTCCTTACCTTTCCTTTCCTCGCATTTTTTTAGCTACTGTCTTTATAACTGGACCATTTTTCAGGGCAAGGCCTAAGCACTGGGTGTGTCTCCCGACCACCACCACCCCCAAAATATGCTGGTGCTCTTTCCAGTGCCTGGCAAAAGCCTAGAGTTCAATGTAATTTTGTTGAATTCAATTACTTCTTTGCCATAGATCAATATCCAGGCAATCCAGGACTCCAGACTGGGGCCCATTCCCTC
>NW_028058668.1:0-398 GCF_054177405.1 Leptonychotes weddellii
CGTATAACTTTCATGTTATCATGCCCCTGCACAGTCCCTATAGGAAACTGGGAGGCAGAAATTTCTTCCACTTCAACATCCTGTTATTGAGATTTCTCTGAAAACTATTTGCTTTTTTAAAATACAGAAGCAAATGTTTTGGGATTTTAAACTCTGACATCCCTCTGCTGTCCAATAAAAGATTAATTTGTGGTCCTTGAAAAAAAAAAAAAAGGTTCATCTGGAGTCTCATAAGATATCAAGAAAATACTATGATTAAAAATGATACTTCACTGAGTATATCATTTATGTAATTTTCCTTTACCTGTCTTAAAAAATATTCCAAATTTGACCAAAAAAATCTTCAATTTGTTTTTGTTATTTATACTGTAGATATATTTACTCTGGCAAAATGTACT
>NW_028058669.1:0-14828 GCF_054177405.1 Leptonychotes weddellii
AGCTCCCCAAGTCCAGGCCATTCCACGCATAAGGGTCTCACTGCAAACGGGCAGGCACCACGGTCTTCACTCTATGAAGAACTTGGTCTCTGAGGTCGCTTCCCCAGGAATCACGTCTCCTGCTGCCGGCAGCCCACGGGTTGTCTTGTTGCAGTTGGGGTTGGCGGTGTGTAGGATGGCTTGCTTATTCCTCTGAGGGCCTTTTAGGTCCCCAAGGTGACTCTCGTGTGTAATGTGGAGCCTGAATTTTTTTTTTTTTAAAGATTTTATTTATTTACTTATTTGAGAGAGAGAGAGAGAAACAGCATGAGAGGGGATAGGGTCAGAGGGAGAAGCAGGCTCCCCGCCGAGCCGGGAGCCCGATGCAGGACTCGATCCCAGGACTCCAGGATCATGACCTGAGCCGAAGGCAGTCGCTTAACCAACTGAGCCACCCAGGCGCCCTCGGGGCCTGAATTTCAGGCAGGCCTATTCCACATGACTTTTCTCATTTGCTCTTTGCCCAGCTACTACTGCAGGATACAGAAACAAGAGGGAGCACTTTATCTGCAGAGAGAAGTACAGATTGCTCACAAAGACTTCTCTAGCAGGTGACGACGCTAGGCCACAGTGTGCAAGCTGAAAATGCTCCCAAACCAAAAAACTGTATTAGGATAATACCTGCAATCTATTGAAAACTTCCCTGGCACATCTTATGTGGATTATCTAATATAATCTTCACAAAAACTCTGTGCAAAGACAGGAGTCTTACCATTTCACAGACGAGGAAACCGGAGGCTGAGAGAGGCTAGGCCACTTGTCCCAGGTTGTCTGGCTGGCCTGGGGCAGAGCCAGGATCAGAAGCTGGTCTGCCCAGCCCGAGTTTGTGCTCTTAACCAGGAATGACGTGTCCCAGCCCCGCTGCTCATGGTGATTGCTGGACCAGCAGCGCCAGCACCCCCTGGCGGCTGGTTACGTTCCAGCATGATGCCCCACCAGGAGGACCTGAGTCAGAATCTGCATTTTGGCAAAACCCCAGGTGACTTGGGTACACAGTAATTCGAGAAATGATGGGGGCCACAGTATCACTGTTGGTTTACTAAATCTTTCCTGGAAAGTCTTGGACAACCAAGTCCCCTCCTTGAGCCGTATATTCTCTGATATTCTCTGAAAACGTTATAATGTGTAAAAAAAAAAAAAAAAGTGCAATGGTCTATCTAGGTTAATTCCCTAGCAGAACATCTCGATGGTTTGATGATTCGGAAATATTGCTGCCAAACAAGAACTTCTGGAGGCTCAAGCAAAGCCATTAAACCCAGTGAGAAGGGGGCATTTCACCTCTGAGAAGTGAAAATTTGACAATGCTTTGAATTACAGTGGATCTGGATTAATTCCAGGTCCCACTTAGAGGAAGCTTTCAGGCCGAGTGCTTTAGACATGAAAGCACTCACCCTAATGCGCCAGGTGAAAGGCACGACGACTCTACTGCTTGGTGCCAATTACATTTATGGGCTTGTCCCCAGGAGTGCCAGGAAAATGTCAGTTAGTGCTGACACATCACCAGCTGGGGGCTCCGTCTCATGGGGCTCTGTTTCCAGGACTTGTTATTAATATACCCCGTTGTGATCTGCAACTCTGTTCAATGATGGCAAGTCTATAAGGGATGGTTTTGTGTAGGAACCTCGGAAAACGGGAAGAGCTCAAAGGCTACGCTTCTCGAACCCCTTGCTGTGCACAAATCACCAGGGTCTTGCCCAAGAGCAGATTCTGAGTCAGGTCTGGGCCGAGGCTGCTGCTGCTGGAGGGCTGGGAAACTTGCTGTGGGAAAGGGATCGGGGGGAGCATGGGCTCCGAGCCAGTCTGTGATGTCAGGCGGGTGGCCCAACTGCTCTGAAGTTCACGTTCGTTTGTAAAATGGGGGTTGCTTCTGCTCCCTAGGGTCTTTGGAAGATTTAGAGATGATGTGTGTGGATCTTCTTCCCACTCCCAGAGGGGAGGGTGAGACTCCTTCTCTTGGGTCACCTTCTCTGCACGTTCAGCCGACACCCATTTTTCTTCCCTAAAGAAGCTACTGTTCTTCCTGATCCGGATTTCTCGACCTTGGCACTCCTGTACGTTACAGGATGTTTTAAACAGCACCCCTGGCCGGTAGCACCCTCTCCCTGAGTTGTGGCAAGCCAAAGCTTTCCAAACATGGCCAACCGCCCCCGGAGGCAGCAGTGCCTGACTGGGCAGCAGCCTCCCAGGCAACAGTTCCTATTCAGTGTCCGTTCAACAGTACGTGTTGACTACGTACTCTGGGCCAATGGCCTTCACAACTGTTAAGTGGGTGTAACCAGGCTGAAGTCCTAGGCGTTGGGAAGATGAAGTGAGTTAATCTGGTGTCCAGATGGAGCCAGAGAGGCAGAGATGCCAGGAGGGTTATCTGGACTGTGGGGGGCAGGCAGGGAGGGGAACACGCTGCCCGGTGCCGAGCATGCAGGAACAACAGGACTGGGGGGGGGGTGGTTTGCAGGGAGGCCGAGGCAGCAGGAGGGCGGGACCTGAGCTCGGAAGGAAGAGGAGGGAGAAAGCAACAGGGAGGGGTTGAGATGGGAGGGGCTCAGACAGAGACATGTGCATGTGATGCAACCAGAAAAGGGAGCCCAAGGGGAGGCAGGGAAGAAGCCCGGGCTCTGGGAGGAAATGCCATGAGGCAGATCATGGCATGCACGGGTCAGCCACACGTGACCAGGAAGAGCGCTCGTGTCTGTTCTCAGCTCATCTGATTTTGGTTATAAAGAATTAAAACAGAAAATGAAGGCCTCTTTGCCGGCTCCTGCCACCTCCTCTGAATGGGCCCTGGCCAGAGGGACGGGGAAGGCAATGAGGCTTCTGTGCCTCATTCTGTGTAGTGTTATTACCGCAATTGTGGCGACCATCTTAAACACATCTGTAAGCACATAACACAGGGGAGCACTAAATGCTACCGGCTGGGCCCTGGGTCCCCCGCCCACCAGGGAACCTGAAGTAATTGACTCAAGTGGAATCAAGCTGAGAACACCTACCCAACCTGGCCACAGCTCTTGAGACATCCTGGCACACATACGACAAGCCGGCAGCACGGACAACAGGCAACTAGATGGACTTCTAGCCCAGAGCAAGGACATTCTCTGGCTGCTGCTGGGAGGCAGCAACGGACTCCAGAAACACCCCTGGGGCATATAAAGTACATCTGCCACATTTTTAAAATGATACAATCTCAAACACATTATTTTATGAGCTTTCCATTTTATTAGAAACACGTTCTAAGAACAGTCGAGAAGCCGTGCTGTGGATGCGATGGATCACATTACTGGTTCCACAAAGATCTTCCAGAGCTCCTGCAGGAAACAGAGAAAGCAGATTCCTGAGGTTCGCAAAGGAGACTTCACAACGTCAGAGAGGGGGTAATTAGCAAAGGAGAAGAGTCACCACGGGGCAGCACGCACGCTGCCGCAGGAGTGGGGAGCTGCTTCTGATTCTTCGTTGCTCTGGGCTGTTCTTTCTGCCCCACTATGGAAGAAGAGCTGGATGGCTAAGTCCTGGCATTCATCTAAGACGCATCAGGATGCCACACAATCAAAATGGACCAGAAGAATGGCAGCAAGTCACAATTTTTCCATTTGGGGAGACCGTAAGTGCCGCATCCCATGACTGCTGAATTTCGTGAGGAGCTGATTTTCCTGGTCATGTGCTGCTCCTTCTGACACGGCAGGTGGAGAAGGTACAGATACACCAAGTTCTTAGTGGAGACTGAGTCCTCACTGGCAGTAGACCGTTTGCCGTCTACAGGGAGACGGGCGGGCAGGAAGGCGGCCCAGAGGCGGCGTAGCCGTGTACAGAGGCTGCTCCTCACACATGGCAACCACCCAAATCCAGTGCTGTGCTTGCTTGGGGAGAGTGCGAGGGAGAGCCCTCTGTTACCCCTCATCCTCCCCTCTCCTCCTCAGAACTAGGACTGGTCCCCAGAGACACACCACAGAAGGGGTGGTCACAGCCAAGAGGCAAAAAGAACAGAAGTCATTCATTCCAGACATTTGGACTTGCAGCTCCTGGTACTTATAAGGGATTTTCAAGGGTAATTTTGTTTCTCAGATTTCCCCCTATGAGCTGGGTTTAAAAACCGCAATAGGAAGTGATGTGGCTGCAGGATTAAGGCCCAGCTCTGTCGCTGCCTGGTGGGGTGACTTACCTTGTGCCGGTATCCACCAAGGCAGGGGAGAAAGGAGCTCGGCCTGGTACCTGGCCCGCGTGCTGTTACTAGTATGATTACTCAGAGGCCTAGTTTGATGGACCCACTGTGCCTGGCCAGAGGGCCACTGGTCATCAGCTAAGCCTGCCTAGTCTGAGAGGCCAGTGTATTTCCACGGTGAAGGTGTGGCCTCCAGGACTGGGGTTCCTACATCAAGAACGCCACCAAGTGCCCCCTCACTGCCTTCCTGTGTCACCAACCACCGCCTGTGCTCGGCCCTACTTCCTCTGGAGTCTGAACTACCCGCAGGGAGAGAACAGGCTCTCAAGTCCAAGGCGACGGTTGGCCTGCAGGCCCGCCTGCAGACACAGTGACCCCTAAGAAGGGGAGAGCCCACCACAGCCTTCGGCTGCTCGCACTCCTCCGCCCCGACAGCACGGGGTACGGGCCCGTGTCTGGAAGGCCCTGGGGTCAGCAGTGTCACGCGCAGCAACGATGGCCCGCACGCGGTGGGGCCGCACCTACCAGCTGCTGGATGCGCTCATAGACAAGGAACTGTGGGAAGGAGGTCTCCACCGGCTCCACCACGAAGCGCAGCCGGCCGTCCGCAAGCCTCTCCAGCCGCTGCAGCCAGGAGCGGAAGTGGTCGTAGGCTTCACACGTGACGTCCAGGTGTCTGAGCGTGAAGTTCAGCCTGCAAACAAGCAGCCGACACAGATGCCTCACCTTCCGGCTGCTCCCTGGCCTCACTCCCCACCAGCAGATTTTCACTGAGCGCCTACCGTGTCCCGAGCACTGAATCTGCAGGAGAGCCCGGGAGGTGGACATATAGTCACTGCTTCCATTTTATAGATGTGGCAACTGAGGCGAAGTCAGGTGGCTAAGATACCACCACCCGAAAGACAGGCCCTGCCCTGAGCTACAAAGTGGAACAGGAGGTGGATGCTGACCACCACCCACTGGCCTCCCCTGCCTCCCCCAGCAAAGAATCTGCACACGACGTGCCCACAACCATATCTGCAGTGAGTGTACGAAGGGCAGGGCCTGAGAGCAGTGGGTGGGGAGCCATCAGAGGGGCGACTTCAGAACACGTCCTCCCAAGTCCTCCCAGCCCCGCCACTCGGCCACCTCTACACCCTAACCTGCAACACGATTTATGCTGAAACAAATTCTTTGCCTTTTCCCCTTTTATTTCCCAGATCTTTTATTACGAGAAATTTCCGACAGCGTGATCAACTATCCCAGCTTCAACCACCGCCAGCTCATGGCCGCTGTGGCCTCTGCCTCCCGCACACCCAGACTGGATTATTAAAAAGCTAACGCCAGCCATCACAGTGTCTCCTCTGTAAATACAGCCACATGCATTTCGAAAAGATAAAGGATCATCTGCTTCTTTGTTTCACCTAAAACAAATATGATGATAATTCTTTAACATTCCAACATCCAGTCAGGACTCTCGAGGTTTCCCTCTACCTATAAAATTAGCATCCAGGCGCGGTCCACATGCTGTCCTTGCTCACGTATGCCGTGAAGAAGCGCCTCAATATTATCCGTATGAACAACACAGCCGTGATCACTTCCACAGGGCAAATTTCTAGATGCTGGACTGCTGGGTCAGTAAGTAGGGTCAGTTTCATCACTTTTTTTTTTTTTAAGATTTTATTTTTAAGTAATGTCTACACCCAATGTGAGGCTGAACTCACAACCCCAATATCAGGAATCACAAGCTCTACTGAGGCAGCCAAGTGCCCCGGTTTTATGGCTTTTGCTACATATTCCAAATTGCTTTCAGAAAAGTTGTGCCCTAGCAGAGAAATTGGAAAAAATGGTGTAAAGTGTCCAGTACTGTGTCCAAAACGGACACTCCCTCAATGGGAGCCCTAATGCTTCAGGATGTTCAAGTGCAAGCATCCCAGAGGGGCTCTGTCTGCATCGGGACATGGGGCCCTGAGGAGACAGAAGGCATCCTGGAGGGGACATTCAGAAAGAGTGGCCACGTGTCCCGGCTCTGGAGCACGGCTGCGTTCAAGTGCTCGTCTGCTCACAGACCAGCCATGACAGGTTCCCTGCTGCCCCTCAGCCTCTCTCTCCCCACCGGTGAGGCAAGGTGGGCTGGCCTGCGGATGACAGGAGGTCCCGCGTGTAAGGGGCGGCATGCGCTGGCACACGGCAGGTGCTCAGTGAGCGAGGGACAGGACGACGCTGATGAAAGTGCGCTCGGAAGGGGGTGCCTGGCTCTCGGGGGCGCAGAGCTCACCTCTTCTCCACAGACAGAATGGCCGTGCAGGCGTTTTTCAGTTTGTGAACGAGGCGGGACAGCGTTTTAAACAGAGCGTCGGTTAGGTCATCATCGTAAAACACTGCAGGGAAGGAAACAGGCGAGGGGAAAATGCAACCATTAGGGAGATCTGTCCCTCGGAGGAGCCCCGGACGCGGTGCCGGGTCCCCGTGCATGTGCAACGGCAGCAGCTTGCACGCTGAAAACCGTAGGCGGGTGCGGCGGGGCACCCGGGAGGCCGGGCAGGGCTCCGCAGGGGGGGCCCGGGCGCCACTGTGACCCAGACGTCTTACCTTCGGCTGCGAGCAGGATGGTGGTGTGGCTGTAGAGGTCGGAGACGTCCTCCTGCGACCAGCTGAAGGGGACCTCCGGGTCTGTGAAAGAAGAAAGGCCATGTTGCGCATGTTCCTCTCTCTGTGGGCTGGCTCTGAGGCTGAGTGAAGCTTCAGGAGAGGAAACAGAGCTGGGGCTAGCTCGGAACGGTGGGCACCGCCAGGCAGCTCTGAATCCTAGTGCCCCAGCTTCAAGGCCACGGCTGCCAACGTGGCTGCCTCCGCCACTGAGGGGCAGGCACTGCTGCCCCATGAACTTGCTGGGTGACGCTGAGAAAGGTGCTCCACCTCTCTGGGTTTCAATTCTGCACCAGAATGGGCATAGTAAGGCTGCCCTCAAGGACTGCTGGGGAGGGCAGGGGACCTAAGGTGCTAAGTGCTCGGTAGATGACCAAGTGTTTATATAAAGAGTGAGCAAGCATGCAGGTCTGAAAGAGCCTATATAATAAACTTAGAAAACTCTCCCATGCAGTTGGCTCTGAAGCCACATGGCCGACACCCTGCCACGGACAGAGAACAGAGCCATGTTGGGAGGCTGCCTCCCAGTCCTGGGCAGGTGCTTAACCCGGAGCGTCTGTCCTCACCTGTAACCTGGGGACTAATGTGCTTACTGTGCAGGGACACTACGAGTCTGAGTGACAGAGCGGGTAGAAGCGGCCAGCAACTGTCACTCATCAGCCGATGGAGCGGAGTGGCCGTGAGCTGAGGAACTGTGGTGACAGCCGGGGACCCTCTGCTCAGCCCAGGACACAGGGCTGATGTCCTGGAGGTAGGACAAGGGGCCGTGCATCTGCCAGGACGCGGGACAAGAAGATGCGCACCTGTGCACAGGTCGTCTTTGAGCCAGTCCAGTTCTTTGACCTTAACTACACCACCTGCAAAAGCAAAACCAAGCAGAATGTCCAAACTCAAAACAGAGAGAAGGCTAACCCTTCCCATTCTATGCCCAAATCCCTCCGTCCCCCCACCAACATCCTCTCCATGTCCCTCCTTCCCTGCAGCATTTTCTGAGCGCTAGGTCTCGGGTCTCGCACCGGACACAGGGAATGCAAAGGTTTAGAAGGTGTGTCCCTGTCCTCAGGCACCAGCAGCCCAGGAGAGGCTGGCTGGCCAGCGTGCACCGGCCAGGCCATGTGGTCAGGGCACTGCTGAGAGGATGTGCCAGGGGCCCAGGAGAGACCAGCTCTGGTGGTAGACGGCGGTGTCAGGGGAGGCTTCAAAGAGAACATGAGTCACACCTGCTCCTCCCTTCTAGCTCTTGACGACTGGGCATTCAACAAACAATGCGACGGGGCATCACACAGACAGGGCCCCGCCCCATGGAGCGCGTGGCCTAGTGGGGGGGGGGCGCAGATACCTATCAACTGGTCACACAGACATCAAAATGCAACCATTCGAAGTGAAATGAGGCTCTGGTAGGGAACTGTGACCTCATTTGGAGGTCTGGGACCCTCAGACAGGCTAGGGAGGCCGGCACAGAGCAGGTCCTATGAGGCAGGGGCTACTGATGGCAGGGCCCGACCCCCGCAGGACCTGGGACAGGCAGAGGAGCTCGGTGTCCACTCAGAGAGCAACAGGAGACCACTGAAGGGTCTGAAGCCCGCGGGCTGGAATGACCTGATCTGAGTGGGAAAGTGCCCCCCAGGCTGCTCAGAAAAGGTCTGGACAGGAAGGCCAGTGAGGAGTGGCTGCCCGCATCTATCACGTCAAGGCAGAAATCCAACAATCAGGCAGATAGGCATGGGGGGATGGTCTGGGCAGAGGCAAGAGCATGTGAAATGAGTGTTCGGCTCGCTGGAGAGCAAGGCTATCAGGGCAAAAGGCAGGAAAAGCAGGCAGGGGTCAGACCAGGAGGTTTGGGAGCCAGAGGGCGAGCTTGGACTTCAATCCTGAAGATTTTCTGTGGGGAGTGAAGAGTCTGGCTTGCAGGACAGCCTGGGTGGGGCAGACAAGGAGCTGGGAGATCAGGTGGGGGCTGCTGTGACGTCCAGGAGGGAGAGAGCTGAAGCAGGACGCGGCAGTGGGTGTGGGAGGAGTGGATGATGCAAGGACAGAGTCATTGGATCCGAAGCTCCGTGAAGCCAGGATTGTGCTCACTCCGTTCACCTGGGTCTACAGGGCAGCGGGCAGACCCCAGCTCCCACAGTCACGGTACAGGGTGTTTGTCCCAGCGGCCAAACAGAGAACCCTCCCTCCCAGGGGGGAAGAGCCGCTGAGCCTCACCTCCAGCAGCAGTCAGGTGGCCGTTGAGGGCAATGTTTCGCTGGCACATGGCCAAGAGATCTGTACCGACATCTGGAACGACAGAAGGGCACACCATAAAACGCCAGCCACCACCGCATTCTCATCTCCAGGCTCAAAAGCCTGACTGAAGAGAGGTGCAAAATGGAAAGTCAAGTTTCTCCTGTATGCTTACTGCCAACATTAAGTACGCTCACTTTAAGTTCCTCTTTAACGACCTTTCCCTTCAGTAAGAGATGATGGTGCTGGTGGGGATGGACTGTGCAGTCCAGAGGGAAGGGGTGAGAGCTCCTGTTTTGAGTGTGTATGAAAGAAACAGGCATGGGTGTTTGGAGGTGATTCATTGAGACACAGGGCAGGTTCCTACATGCTGGGGGCACGCTCTCGGAGCATGACTTGTCACGGCCATCCCTGTCTCCTGAGCTGCCCATGGCTCTGACAAGGTGGCGCTTCCCTCCATTTCAGCAGAACCGTTCGATCCTCGGTACCGTGCATCCTTGATGGGGCCTGGGGTGCGGGGGTGCAAGCATTTTACCAAAACTTGATTTTCACTTAGGAGAGTGTATGCGTGGAAGGTACAGAAAGCTGTGTGAGTGACATTTGCCCGGCCCACTATGGCTGTGGACGTCCCAACCCTGTCCCATTACCCACTGAGGGTTCTCCATTCCAGGGAACGCGCAGAGCCTGGGACACACCTATTGCTTTCCTGGGGCCACTGGGTAGAGAGAATATTGATGGTGTGTGCCTAATAGCACACAACCAGTTTAGCAGCTTGTAAGTCTTTATGGGAGTTTTTGTTCAAATAGATCTTCCGTGGGATTTTAACATATAAAACAGGTAAGAGAGGAGCAGCTTTAGCCAAGTGGCAGTGGAAGACCAGAGACCTGGGGCTGCCCCCCAATTATCCCTTTGCCAGCCCCAGAGGGAGAGCACAGAACTCTGCTCCATGGAAACCAGTATGAACCATGGGTGCCTCCCCCACCCGCCATGTGATAGCAGCCGTGTGTATGACTTGGGGCCAGCATGTGATCTTACTCTTAGTCTGCCCATCTGGACAAAGGATAGTGACAGACTCCCTGACTACTGCCCAGGGTCACTATGAAGTCACAAGCGGGGGCTGAAGCATGTGAACGGCTTTGCCAACTAGAACATGCCATGTAGATGTTAGCTCCCTTCTTTGTGCCAGGAAATCCCCCTCTCAAGGATAAGATTACTTGATTATATGCTACTGTTAGGCACCAGGCACAGGGCAAAGCTCTTGGGTGGTGTATGATGGCCTGACTCTGGGAAGGGCTTGCTGACAATTTGCCTGCACCCTGGCACAGAGCAGAACCGGGGCTGCCCCGCACACTCCCGGCCAGTGGCCAATGCAGAGTATCTGGAAAGTGTGCCAGCATCACAGGGGATCCCTAACTTCCCTTTCCAGTCTCATAAGAAACACAGAGGCACCATGGGGATGGGAACTAGGAATCAACAAAGATGCAAACCAGAGCAGATGTCCCCTTTCTGCCCAGCAGACCCTGAAGATTTAAAGTGCAGTGACACTCCCCTGATGAGATCCTACCCTCTTATGAACTAGTACACGCTTTCGGAAAAAGCGTGTGGGCCAGAGTGGGGTGTAGTTGAGAGCACCACGTCCTTGGCAAATTGCGGGTGTCACCACTGAACTGCGGGTACATGACATGCCATCACTGTGGTGGGGGGGTGAGGGGATCTATGGCACTTTCTGTAACATTTTAGCAGCTTCTATGTGAGTCTAACACTACTTCAAAATAAAAAACTGAGAGTGGGGCACCTGGGTGGCTCAGTTGGTTGGGCGTCTGCCTTCGGCTCAGGTCATCATCCCGGGGTTCCCGGATGGAGCCCTGCATGGAGCCCTGCATCAGGCTCCCTGCTCAGCGGGGAGTCTGCTTCTCCCTCTCCCTCTGCTGCTCCCCCTGCTCGTGCTCTTTCTCTCTCTCTCAAATAAATAAAATCTTTAAAAAAAATAAAAAAAATAAATAAAAAAACTGAGAAAGAAATCACTTGGCAATATGTATCAAAAGCTTAAAAAGGGAAGGGGCGCCTGGGTGGCTCAGTCGGTTAAGTGCCTGCCTTTGGCTCAGGTCATGATCCCAGGGTCCTGGGATCGAGCCCCACATCGAGCCCCACATCGGGCTCCCTGCTCAGCGGGAAGCCTGCTTCTCCCTCTCCCACTCCCCCTGCTTGTGTTCCCTCTCTCGCTATCTCTCTCTGTCAGATAAATAAATAAAATCTTTAAAAAAAAAAAAAAAAAGCTTAAAAAGGGTCACACCTGCTTCTAGGAACCTAGTCTGAGGATCAGCAGACAATGGTGAACAAAGGTGTTCACCGCAGGGCAACTAACAAAGCTGCAAACAGAAAAACAAAACACCAAAACACATGGGAACAACCAAAATGTCCAGACACAGGAAAATGGTTAAAAAAAAAAAAAAGATGAAACATTATCTAGTCATTAAGTCATATTTATAATTTCTAATGACTTTGGAAAATACTCTTGAAAAAATGTTTTTTCACATTTTTGGCAACACAGAGCAACGAATATATAGTCTGATTTCAGCTACTGTTTTGGAGTATGTACATTCAAAGGAAAAGGGGAAAGATGATAAAAAAAAAAAACCCCACATCCAAACAGTTCAAGTAATGGTTCTAAAGCTCCCGGAGGACAGCAATTCTGTCTTACTCACTCCTGGATCTCCTGCATCTAGGACCGTGTCTGCATACAGTGGGCACTCAATAAACTGCACATTGTTGAACGAATCTGGGGATTGTAAAAGTCTGAGTCAATTTGACTTGCTGTCCTAGGAAGTTTCCACAAAAAGTAGGCAAGACTTCTATAACAGAGAAAAAATGTGAAGCCTGTTTTCAAGCCTTATAAAAGGCGGACCCCTCCTGGTTTCCTGGAGAAAGCTGGTGACATCCAGCTTTCGTGGGCAGGGCAGCAGGGCCTCCTGCACTGTAAGTGCTCCTGCACCTGTGGGCTGTGCTGGGCCATCCTGACGTGACTGAGAAAACAACAGAGGGTGGAGAAAACCATGGAACGGGATGGCAAAATCCACAGCAGCAGCAGTTCAATTCCCGGCTGTTCCACCTCACTTTCTGACATAGCAGGGCGCACCCTGTGGGGAAACTACTTCCCCTCAGCCCGAGATGGTGGGCCTACCTGTGCAGTAAACGGTACGTGCCACGGTGGCTGCCATAATGCTGGCCAGCCCCGTGCCCGCCCCGAGCTCCAGCACGGTGCGTCCCTGGAAGAGGTCCCGTTGGAACAGGATGTAGTCAGCCAGGAGCAGGGCACCCCGCCACACCTGGGGGAGAGAGGACAAGGAATGACAGCTGACGTGAGGCTCCAGGGAGACCCTTCGGGGCCACAGGAAGTGGGCGGGACCTACCCACCTGCTTGCCAACATCCTCCAGGGGGGTGGCCATGGTGTGTTCTGGACAGGATGGAAACCAAAAGAGAAAGGGCTACTGTGAAAATGGGGATGGACAGAACACAGACAAGACGAGGTGCATGGCATTCTGCAATGGGTGCTGGAGTTGAGCATTCTCCAGAGCGGCAGAAACACGGGTGGTGCGACAGTTGGGAGGGACTGTGTGAGCGTCACTCACAGACCAGGCACAGAGGCTGGCTCCGATAACCGGGAATCTCTGCCCCTCAGGTCCTGGCCCAGCCTGGTCACACACACCGCGCCCCACAATCCACTTTACTGTGCTCAGTAACTGCACACTCATCACAGTGTGTTTATGTCGTCTGGATCGGCTCTATGCTGACAACAGTCACGGTGCATTCTGCATGTTTCTCACGCTTAGAACCAGACCAGAAGTCAACAAAGTGAGTTTGAGTTTATATCCCTTTTCAGGTGAACTATGATAAGACATATTCTCAAGCACAAAATGTATTAGGATAAAATCTCATGGTGGTATGGGGGGCGGGGGAGAGAACAGAAAGAGGACAAAGAGAAAGAGGAACATGGCAAACATCTTTGCTGTTAAAGAACTGGCTCTCACATTCTTAAGCAGGATGGGGATGGCTATCAAATTAAAATACGCACAACACGTGCACAGTGTGGGGGGCTCCATGTGCTTGTCAGGCTTGCCCACATCGGACCACATGCTCACAATGAACAGGAGAAGGGACCGAGGGACCAAGACAGGGCAGAGAACCGCAGGGTCAGAAGCAGCATGGGTGATGCTGCCCACGCCCCCTCCACAAGGGTCTGCCCTATGAGGTGAGGGGGGCAGCCTGCATGCCCCTGCTGTTTGCTTCCCAAACGGGGGGTTCGACCTCATGATCCTGAGACCAAGACCTGAGCTGAGATCAAGAGTTGGAAGCTCAACAGACTGAGCCACCTAGGTGTCCCTCCCGTCCGGGTATTTTTTAACTGGCTTCTCAGATGGGTCCACAACCTGAAAACAACGACCTGATCTGTGGGTCAGAGGAAAAGGGGGTCAGGAGACTGACATCTGCTTAGCGCCCACTCTGTACCAGGCCCCATACAGGCACATATTGAAAGCTGAGAGCAAAATGAGCCATCACAGCCCCCCAGTCCTGGGATTGAGTCCCATGTTGGGCTTTCTGCTTCTTCTTCTCCCTCTGCTTGCCACTCCACCTGCTTGTGCTGTGTGTGTGTGTGTGTGTGTGTGTCAAATAAATAAATAAAATCTTTAAAAAAAAAAAGAACATAGGCTCTGGCGTCAGACAGACCTGGGTGCGAATCATCACTCTGCCGCTGACTGGCTGTGTGACCTGGGGCAAGTTCCTCAACCTCTCTGGGTCTCAGTTCCCACCTCTGTGAAATGGGAATGCTCATCTCTGGAAAGGCTGTGAGGAACAGAGGCAATCCAAGGAAAACACAGAGTAGGGTTCTGAGCAGGCACTCAGTAACTACTTGTTGTACGGATGTGTGGATGGAAGAGAGCTGCTGCTATTTTTTGTTTTTTTTTTTAAAGATTTTATTTATTTGACAGAGAGAGACACAGCGAGATAGGGAACACAAGCAGGGGGAGTGGGAGAGGGAGAAGCAGGCTTCCCGCCGAGCAGAGAGCCCGATGCGGGGCTCGATCCCAGGACCCTGGGATCATGACCTGAGCCGAAGGCAGACGCCCAACGACTGAGCCACCCAGGTGCCCCGCTGCTGCTGTTTTTGAGGGTGCCCTAACTAATCCTGTGTCCCCACCCCATGCCAGTGCCCAGCCTTACTGGGGCCTCAGATACCATCAGGGACCCTGGATCTCAAGGAACAGACTCAACCCAGAGCTCTTTTCCCCCACATGAGCAATGCTGGGGGTGGCAAGAGTCGTGGCTGTGGAGAGGGACATGGATTCAGAAACTTCCTCACTGCCCCCCAGCTGTGTGGCCTCGGGCTTGTCACTTCCTATCTGTATATTCTCCCTGACCCACAAACACACTGGGCCCTGATCCACACTGCGGTGCTGTGCTAGTGGCAGGCGAGCCAGACTTGTATTTACCTATTCTGATGATATCCTGGGGGCTGCTCTCTTGTGCTTCGTCTGCCAGGGGGTCGTCTTCCTCCTGTGTTAGAATTGTGGGATGTACCTTGTCTCTCGGAGGCCCCACTGGCTCAGGGTCCGAAGCTGCCCGTGGTCTCCTCTCAACGTCCAAATCTCCGTCCTCGTCCAGCCGAGCTCCCACCCCCTCCTGGATGGTGGCGTCACTCCTGCAGCCACTCCCCAGAGGGGGTCTGGCACTGCCCGGCCCAGAGGGAGGCATTTCCTCTGTGGGGCCCATGGCATGACGGCCACC
>NW_028058670.1:0-8529 GCF_054177405.1 Leptonychotes weddellii
GGTCACCTCGGTTATGCAGTGCGGCCACTCCTGCTCCACTCACTGACCCATATCTTTTTTTTTTTTAATTAAAAAAAAAATTTTTTTTTTAAAGATTTTATTTATTTGACAGAGAGAGACACAGCGAGAGAGGGAACACAAGCAGGGGGAGTGGGAGAGGGAGAAGCAGGCTTCCCGCGGAGCAGGGAGCCCGATGCGGGGCTCGATCCCAGGACCTGGGATCATGACCTGAGCCGAAGGCAGACACTTAACGACTGAGCCACCCAGGCGCCCCCCTCTTTTTTTTTTTAATTTTATTTATTTGGCAGAGAGAAAGAGAGCGAGCGAGCACAAACAGACGGAGTAGCAGGCAGAGGGAGAGGGAGAAGCAGGCTCCCCACTGAGCAGGGAGCCGGACGCAGGGCTCCATCCCAGGACCCCGGGATCATGACCTGAGCCCGAGGCAGTTGCTTAACCAACTGAGCCACCCAGGCGCCCCTGCTGACCCATATCTTGACCGGGGTCCCCCCACCCCCGGCCTCTGTGGACCCCCTGGTGTTGTGTGCAGAACTTCAGGAGCATGGACACGAGTCAGGGGAAGCTCGTGGCTAAGCCCAGGGGTGTTGGCTGATCCTGGCTCCAGCACTACTGACACACACTCCCTTTGCCCGCATTCCCCTGTCTGTGTGTAAGGCGGGTCACTAACAGCCCTCGTGCAGGGTGGGGGCCCAGGGGGTGGGATGCGGCAGTCTGGGGCCAGCGCAGGGCTGGGGGAGGGAAGTGCCAGCTGGGTGGGGTGCTGGGTTCCTGCGTGTAACGTGGTTCAGAGAGAGCAGCCAGGTGACAACAGGGACAGAGGCCCTGGAAGGAGAGGCAGGTGTGCAGGTGTGCAGACCCTCCCCCACCTTCGCCGCCCCTCCCCCATACTGACTTTCTGCTTCATCCTAAGGCTTTTGGGAAGACGACTTCTCAAGAGCATGACACCCCATTTTCTCCCTCTGTATTTTATTTTATTTTGTTTATTTTTTTAAAGATTTTATTTCTTTATTTGACAGAGAGAGAGATAGCAAGAGAGGGAACACAAGCAGGGGGAGTGGGAGAGGGAGAAGCAGGCTTCCCGCAGAGCAGGGAGCCCGATGCGGGGCTCGATCCCAGGACCCTGGGATCATGACCTGAGCTTAACGACTGAGCCACCCAGACGCCCCTCCCTCTGTATTTTAGAGAAGGTTCAGCTTGGCGTCACAGCCCTGTCCCCGAGAATGCAGAGGCACACTGGCGAGTGCAGATGGACTAGAACTTCTGGATGGACTTCTCCTGCTTAAGGAAAGGGATGATCTACTCTTACGGCCAGGCTTAACATTGATTCAAAGAGCTCTACAAATCTTCCTAAAATGAGCCACTATACGGGCGCCCGGCTGGCTCAGTCAGTGGAGCAAGCAACTCTTGATCTTGGGGTTGTGAGTTCGAGCCCCACGTTGGGTGTAAAGATGACTTAAAAAAAATAAAATCTTTAAAAATATATATATAGGGCGCCTGGGTGGCTCAGTTGGTTAAGCGACTGCCTTCGGCTCAGGTCATGATCCTGGAGTCCCTGGATCGAGTCCCACATCGGGCTCCCTGCTCGGCAGGGAGTCTGCTTCTCCCTCTGACCCTCCCCCCTCTCATGTGCTCTCTCTCATTCTCTCTCTCAAATAAATAAATAAAATCTTTAAAAAATATATATATATATATATAAAATAAATAAAATGAGCAGCTATCACGACAAAAGCAGCCACACACCAAGGGCCCCCGCACCAACTTCATCCGCTCCTGGTGTCTCCCCTTCACCCCTTGACAAGGGCCCTGCGCGGAGCCCCGCCTGGCATCCACACCCCACGGGCTGAGAGCCACACTGGACAGATCAGTCCAAACATTGTTTGTGGAGCTCATGAAGCACCAGGCATGGACAGGGAGACGAATACAGCCACGGAGCCACAGCCCTTGGGAGCGACACAGAGCCAAAGAGCTGTGCCCACAGTGGGAGTGAGTCTGTGATGTGTGTGAGGGATAAAAAGAGTGGATATGGTCAGGCAGGCTCCCTGAGGAGGAGACCCCTGAGAGCCGGAGGGGACACAGGAAAGGTAAGTAGCAGGAGCCAGGGAAAGCCCGGCAGAGGAGAGGAGTGTTCCAAGCAAGAAGAACAAACAGCTTATGCAAAGGCCCTGTGGCAGGAAGGAGTTTGGTGAGTGTGAGGGCCAGGATGTGATTGGCTGGCGCGTGTGGGAGTTGCAGGCCAGGCTGGAGACTGCACAGCCTCGACAGGCGTGTTCCCTCCCACTGCTCTGTGGAAGCCGGAGGCTGCTGTGGTCTTACAGGAAAAAGGAAGGAGTGGACATACTGGAGTGATATTTAGGAAGTAGAACCCATAGGAGGTGGTGGCCAACTGGATGTGGGGAGTGAGGTGGTGGGAGTCAAGGGTATGACACCAGTTCCTAATTAGGGCATTTGGGAGATGGGGGTGCCTATGCCCAAGGCGAGGAGCCCCACGGGTCTGCCCTTCATTTGCCACCTCTCAGGACTCCCTCCCTCGCTGTCAGGCCCAAGTCCTCAGCTCATGCCTCCAGGCTGTGGCCAGGGCCCTTCTGTTCCATCTGGCTGTGCACCGTCTCGTTTACCCCCCAGAACCCTGACACGTAGCTTCCCTATCATTTCCCCTTCACAGCGGAGGAAACCAAAGCTCAGAGGGGTTTACCAACTAGCTGGAGGCCACATGACAAGACGGACAGTTAGGACTCAAGCCCAGATCCATGTGACGCTGAAACGCATACCCTCCGATCGGTGCTGCTTGTCGACAGCCGACACCCACTATTCCCAACCCTCACTGACCTCCTCCCCAAGCACACACACATGCATGTGACAGAGAAGGACTCGTTTTCTGGTGTCCTGTTACCGGCTTGTAAGTTAGCTACGCTACTGCTATACTTTCTGTGGGGACCTTTCCAATTCTCCATCCTGCTGAGTGCAGAGAGACCTCAGAGTCCTACCCTCTCACCTCCCCTCCCATCCCTCCTGTTAGATCAATTGGGGTTAATACCAGCTTTGAGAGCTAGAAGCCCAAAGTAACACAACAGAACAAAGTCTGAGGGAGGGAGCCAGGGCTGGTCAGGTGGGGGATCCTCCTCTCCTGCAGATGGAGAGCGAAGGCCACGTATGGCTTCTACCCATGTCCAACGTGATGCATCACCCCCAAAAGAAACCCCATACCCATTTAAGCCGTCACGCCCCGTGCTTCCTCCCCCCAGCCCCCGGCAACCACTCACCTGCTTTCTGTCTCTGTGGATCTGCCAACTATGGGCATTCCGTGTCAATGAAACGGTACCATATACGATCTTCTGTCTGGTCTCTTTCACTCAGCACAGCCTCATCTAAATCCATCCATGTCGTAACAGGTGTCAGTCCTTCCTTTTTATGGCCTAATCATGTCCCCTGTGTGGACACATCACCTTTTATTGATCATGCATCACTTGATGGACATTGGGGTTGATTCCACTTTTTGGCTATTAGGAATAATGCTTCTCTAAATATTTGTATACAATTCTTTGGAACACCCGTTTTCAGTTCTCTTGAGTGCATAACCGAGAGTGGAGCTGCTGGGTTATATGGTAACGCTATGTTTAACTTTTTCGGGAATCACCAAACTGTTTTACAAAGGGGCTGCTCCATTTCACATCCCCCCTGGCAATGTACAAGGGCTCCAATTTCTCCACATCCTTTCCAACACCAGTTATTTTCTTTCTTTTTTTTTTTTTTTAAAAACAGCCATCCTCCTGGTTATGAAGTGGTATTCTCATTGTGGCTTTGATCTTTATATTCTTTTTTTTTTTTAAGATTTTATTTATTTATTTGCAGAGAGAGAGAGAGAGTACAAGCAGGGGGAGCGGCAGGCAGAGGATGAAGCAGGCTCCCCACTGAACACGGACCCCGATGTGGGACTCAGTCCCAGGACTCTGGGACCATGACCTGAGCCAAAGGCAGACGCTTAACCATCTGAGCCAGCCGGGTGCCCTTGACATTTACATTCTTGATGGCTAATGGTGTTGAGTCACTTTTCGTGTGCTTGTTGGCTGTTTCTAGACCGTCTTCGGAGATACAAAGGTCTATTACGTCTTATTAAAGTCTTAAGCATTAAGGTCTGTTCAAGTGTTTCGCTTGTTTTTAATTTGGGTTGCTTGTCTTTGGGCTGTTAAGTTACAAGAGTTCTTCATATATTTTGGATACAAGACTCCTATCAAATATATGATTTGCAAATATTTTCTCCCACTTTTTTGGGTTGTCTTTTCATTTTCTTGATGGTGTCCTTTGATGCACAAAAGTTTTTAATTTTGATGAAGTCAAATTTACCTATTTTTTTCTTTTGTTGCTTATTTTCTGCCAAGGATTCATGGCCAAATCCAAGGTCATGCAGATTTATTCCCATGTTTTCTTCTAAGAGTTTTATGGTTTTATCTTTTACCTTTAGGTTTTTGATCCACTTGGAGTTCATTTTTGTATATGGTGTGAGGAAGGGGTCCGATTTTGTTATTTTGCTCATGGATATCCAGTTATCCCAGCACCATTTGCTGAAAAGATTGTTCTTTCTGTACACATTAGCCTCCACAGCTTTTCATCTTATAAGGGCATCTGTCATCTTTGCTTAGGGCCCACCCCGATGACCTCATTTTAACTTAGTTACCTCTTTAAAGACCCTATCTTCAAGTACAGTCACATTTTGAGGTTAATGAGGGTTACAACTTATGACCATACAAATTGAGAGAGGAGGAGAGAATTCACCCCATAACATGATCTTCGTTTTTTTTTTTTTTTCCCTAATCCTTTTAATATGGTGGTATTACATTCACTGATCTTCATTGAACTGCTCTTTCGTTCCTGGAATAAATCCCATTTGTTGTGTAATCCTCTTCATCTGCTGCTTGCTAGCCTTTGGTGGAGGATTTCTGTGCCTGCATCCACAAGGGGTGCTGGTCTGGCTGTGGTACGAGGGTCATGATGGCCTCATGCGTGACAGGGAAGTGCCCCCCTCCTCTATGTTTGGAAGGAACTGCGAAGCATTGGTGTTCCTTCTTCCTTAAACATTTGATGGAATCTGCCAATGAGGCCATGTGGTCCTGGGTTTTCCTCTGTTGAAAGTTTTTGAACACCTGTTCCATCTGTTTACCTATTTTAGGCTTATTCAGGTTTTGTGTTTCTTCTCAAGTCAGTTTTGACAGCGTGCGCATTCCTAAGGGTTTGTCCGATTCACCTAGGTTATTGAGTTTGTCGGCACACCATTGCTCTGTGGGCTCTCCTAGAGCCCGGTTTATTTCTGTAAGGGCAGCAGGAACTTGGTAGTATGAGCTTCTCTCGTGTTTTCCAGGCCAATCTACCTAAAGAATGGTTGGTTTTGTGGACTTTTTTTTTTTTAATTTATTCATTTGAGAGAGACACACAGAGAGAGAGACAGAAAGAGAGAGAATGAGCAAGGCGGTGAGAGGGAGAAGCAGACTCCCCACTGAGCTGGGATCCCAACAGACATGGGGCTCAATCCCAGGCCCCGGGATCATGATCTGAGCTGAAGGCACTTAACCGACTGAGTCACCCAGGCATCCCTGGACTTTATTTTTTAAACATCTTTTAGTTTAGCTGGTCCTCTCTACTGCTTTTCTATTCTTTATTTCATTCATTTCCACTCATCTATACTGTTTCCTTCCTTCTGCTTGCTTTGAGTTTAGTTTGTTCCTTTTCTAGTTCCTTTAGGTGGGAGTTCAGGTGATTGATCTGAGATGTTTCCTCTTTTTTTTTTTTAAGATTTTATTTATTTATTTGCAAGAGACAGAACACGAGCAGGGGGGAGGGGCAGAGGGAGAGGAAGAAGCAGATTCCCTGACGTGGAGGGACCCCGATGAGGGCCCCAATCCCAGGACCCTGGGATCACAACTGGAGCAAAAAGCAGATGCTTAACCAACTGAGCCATCCAGGTGCCCCTTTTTTTTTTTTTTTTTTTAAGATTTTATTTATTTATTTATTTGAGAGAACGAGAGAGACGGCATGAGCAGGGGGAGGGACAGAGGGACAAGCCGACTCCCACTGAGCGGGAAACCTGACATGGGACTCGATCCCAGGACCCTGAGATCATGACCTAAGCTGGAGGAAGATGCTTAACCGACTGAGCCACCCAGGCACCCTCCTCTTTTTTTTTTTTTTTTTTAACATAGGTACAGTATAGCTATGAATTTCTCTCTGGGTGCTGACTCTGCAGAACCCTGTACATTTGGTATGTTTGGATTTTTTTTCATGTGTTGAGTATTTTCTATCATCCCTTGTGATTCCTTCTCTGACCCATCCGTTGTTTCAGAGCGTGTGGTCTAATTTCCACATATTTGTGAATTCTCAAATTTTCTGTTACTGATTTCTCACTTCATTCAATTGTGGTCAGAGGAGATATTCTCTATCGTTTCAATCTTTTCAACAAGTTATTGAGACTTGTTCTGTGGCTTAACATGTGGTCTGTCCCAGCAGACGTTCTGCGTGCCCTTGAGAAACATGTGTGCCCTGCTACTGTGGGGCTGAGTGATCTATGTAAGGGTGAGGTCTGGTTGTCTCCTGTTGCCGATTGTGTCTACTTGTTCCATTCATTATTGAAAGGGAAGCGTTGAGGTCTCCAACTATTACTGTTGAACTGTTATTTCTCCCTTTGATTCTGTTAGCTTTTGCTTCATATTGCCCCATGTTTGGGGGCTCTGTCATTATGTGCATACATGTTCATTGTTGTTGCATGTTCCTGGCACATTAAACCCTTTATCATTATGCATTTCTTTGCCTCTTGTAACAATTTTGGTCTCAAAGTCTGGTTTGTCCAATATCAGTATAGCCACTCCAGCTCTCTTTTGATCACTGTTTAAATGGAATACGTTTTTCTATTCCTTTATTTTATTTATTTATTTACTTATTTACTTTTCAAAGATTTTATTTATTTGTTTGTCAGAGAGAGAGAGCACAAGCAGGGAGCAGTGGCAGGCAGAGGGAGAAGCAGGCTCCCCGCTGAGCAGGGAGCCCAATGCGGGACTCGATCCCAGGACTCCAAGATCATGACCTGAACCGAATGCAGATGCTTAAGCAACTGAGCCACCCTGGCGTCCCATATTTTACTTAAGAAAAAAAACCCAACATATTTAATTAATTAATTTATTTATTTGAGGGGGGAGGGGCAGAGGGAGAAAGAATCCCAAGCAGACTCTGTGCTGAGCCCGGAGCCCGACCCAGTGCTCGATCTCACGATCCTGAGATCATGACCTGAGTGGACACCAAGAGTTGGACGCTTAACAGACCGAGCCACCCGGGAGCCCCTCTATTCTTTTACTTTTAACTTGTTTCTTGGGTTCTAAATGAGTCTTTTCTTGTAGATAGCATATGGCTTGATTATGGTTTTTTTTTCTTTTATCCATCCTGTCAATCACTGCCTTTTAATTGGATAATTCAATCCATTTACATTTATTTATTTATTTATTTTTAAAGATTGTATTTATTCACTTGAGACACAGAGATACAGAAAGGGAGAGAGAGAGCATGAGCAGGGAGAGAGGCAGAGGGAGAAGGAGAAGCAGGCTCCCCGCTGAGCCAGGAGCCTGATGTGGGGCTTGATCCCAGGACCCTGGGATCATGACCTGAGCCGAAGGCAGATGCTTAACCATCTGAGTCACCCAGGCGCCCCTAATCCATTTACATTTAAAGATTTTTTATTTATTTATTTGAGAGAGAGAGTGTGTGTGCACGAGTGGGATGGGCAGAGGGAGAGGGAGAGAAAGACTCTCAAGCCGACTGCCTGCTTAGCATGGAGCCCAGCACCGGCCTTGATCTCAGACCCTGAATCACGACCTGAGCTGAAACAAAGAACTGGACGTTTAACTGTTTAATCGACTATGCCACCCAGGCGCCCCCATTTACATTTAATGTAATTACCTGTACAGAAGTACTTTTGCTGTTTTGCCATGTGTTTTCTATATGTCTTATACCCTTTTTGTGCCCAGTTCTTCCACCACTGTCTTCTTTTGTGTTAGGTGTTTGCCACTGTACCATTTTCTTCTCTAAATTAAATATTTTTTAGTTATTTTCTTATTGGTTGCTGTGGAGATTACAATCAACATATTAACTTATAATAAGCTATTTTGGATTGGTTTCAATAACATACAAAATTGTTGTTTCTATATCCCTCCCTCATGTTGTTACTGTTACAAATTGCACCTTTATACATTATTTGCCCCGGGGACATAATTATCGTTTTACGCAGTTGCCTTTTATTTATTTATTTATTTATTTATTTATTTATTTATTTTTTAAAGATTTTATTTATTTATCTGACAGATAGACAGCGAAAGAGGAAACACAAGCAGGAGGAGTGGGAGAGGGAGAAGCAGGCTTCCCGCTGAGCAGGGAGCCCGATGCGGGGCTCAATCCCATGACCCTGGGATCATGACCTGAGCCGAAGGCAGACGCTTAACGACTGAGCCACCCAGGCGCCCCATATGCGGTTGCCTT
>NW_028058671.1:0-398 GCF_054177405.1 Leptonychotes weddellii
ATCTGGCCTGTTACCTGTTTTCCCAAATGAGGTGTTATTGGAACACAGCCACATGTACTCCTTTATACCTATAGCTGCTCTCCAGCTACTTTGCATACTTGTGGCAGAGACTTTGGGACCCAACTAGCTTAAAAATTTACCATCTGATGACCCTTTACCAACCCTTGCTCCAAGTTTGGTTAAGACCCAAAAATGACTCTTTGCATCTCTGGCACATGCTCCGAATAAAACCACCTCTGCACTTGCCATCAGCTCTCATGTTGGATGTGATTCTACCCACTTTGTCCTGAGCTACCCAGTGCTATTCCAGTGACTGACACTGTTCTTGTATCAGTGTAACCACTTCCAGTCTAAGCACAACCCTTGCTGCTGATGCCACCTGCTCTATGTATTAGGTC
>NW_028058672.1:0-398 GCF_054177405.1 Leptonychotes weddellii
TAGACCAAAACAAAGTATAAGATAAGAAATTCTTGTCCAATAGGACCCTATCGGGGACGTGTTATCCAGAACCAGCCTGAATTACTAACTAATCCTGGACATGCAGGAATGAGTGCTGAGATCCAGATTTCAGGTTTTTCTCTCTCTGCCAGCACTAACTTTCCCCAGGTCACCAACTTCTGCTCATCCTGGCCATTACCTCAGTAGGACTGGTGGGCTCCAAGTGACTCATTTCTTTTTTTATCCCCAGTCCTCTCATTCCCAGGAAGCAGCAGGCTAGAGGCTGTGTTGGCCACAAGCACCTGCCTTACCACCCCTCTACACCTTTGGACTCTGTGAATTCTCCCCATTCTTTTTTTTTTTTAATTTTTTATTGTTATGTTAATCACCATACATTA
>NW_028058673.1:0-398 GCF_054177405.1 Leptonychotes weddellii
TAGACCAAAACAAAGTATAAGATAAGAAATTCTTGTCCAATAGGACCCTATCGGGGACGTGTTATCCAGAACCAGCCTGAATTACTAACTAATCCTGGACATGCAGGAATGAGTGCTGAGATCCAGATTTCAGGTTTTTCTCTCTCTGCCAGCACTAACTTTCCCCAGGTCACCAACTTCTGCTCATCCTGGCCATTACTTCAGTAGGACTGGTGGGCTCCAAGTGACTCATTTCTTTTTTTATCCCCAGTCCTCTCATTCCCAGGAAGCAGCAGGCTAGAGGCTGTGTTGGCCACAAGCACCTGCCTTACCACCCCTCTACACCTTTGGACTCTGTGAATTCTCCCCATTCTTTTTTTTTTTTAATTTTTTATTGTTATGTTAATCACCATACATTA
>NW_028058674.1:0-398 GCF_054177405.1 Leptonychotes weddellii
GACCTAATACATAGAGCAGGTGGCATCAGCAGCAAGGGTTGTGCTTAGACTGGAAGTGGTTACACTGATACAAGAACAGTGTCAGTCACTGGAATAGCACTGGGTAGCTCAGGACAAAGTGGGTAGAATCACATCCAACATGAGAGCTGATGGCAAGTGCAGAGGTGGTTTTATTCGGAGCATGTGCCAGAGATGCAAAAAGTCATTTTTGGGTCTTAACCAAACTTGGAGCAAGGGTTGGTAAAGGGTCATCAGATGGTAAATTTTTAAGCTAGTTGGGTCCCAAAGTCTCTGCCACAAGTATGCAAAGTAGCTGGAGAGCAGCTATAGGTATAAAGGAGTACATGTGGCTGTGTTCCAATAACACCTCATTTGGGAAAACAGGTAACAGGCCAGAT
>NW_028058675.1:0-398 GCF_054177405.1 Leptonychotes weddellii
AAGCGCTTACTGCCCCCTGGTATCGGACCCCCAACCCTGCATTTCCTGTGGGTAAAGTTGGGGCACTCCTGCCTTCCCCCTAGGGCTGCCACGGAACACCTGGCAGTCCCACTGAAGGTGATCACTGATTTGTTATCATGAGGTGGTGACTGCCTTCAGCATTGGGCAGGGAGGCAAGGACTTGGGGATGAACAAAGTGCGGGGCCTGCCGTTGAGGGGTTCCAGGTTTAACGGGAGAGACAGAGAAACAATGACAAGAAGGCAGTCCTAAGAGTGATTTGTCAGGTCACAAGGAAGAGCTCGGACTAGAACCCAAACTTCTCCAAGGACCATGCCAGTTCCAGGACACCTAACTGTGTTTCCAGGAAGGGGCCTTTTGAGTTGGGCTTCATAGGATA
>NW_028058676.1:0-398 GCF_054177405.1 Leptonychotes weddellii
TACAAAATATTGCTGAGAAAATTAAAAATCCTAATAGACAGATATAAAGTATCCATGGGTCAGAATACTGTTGTTAATTCTTCCCCAGATTTGTCTGTAGGTCTATGAATTCAGTACAATTCCAGTCAAGTTTCATGCAGGCATTTTGGTAGTACTTTACAAGCTAACTCAACAATTCATGTGGAAATTAAAAAAAAAAAAAAAAACCCTAGACTAGATAAAACTGCTTAAAAAAAAACATTGGAGGATATAGTCTACTTAGTATAGTATATAATATAAGGAATATAATATAAATATTCTATAGAATATATAGTATAGTATATAATATAGAATATATAGGATATATTCTACTTAGTATAAAGTCACAGTAATCAGAACATTGGAGTTGGCACAAAGGT
>NW_028058677.1:0-398 GCF_054177405.1 Leptonychotes weddellii
TGCTCTGATGATCTAGTTCTTATTCATAAAAACACTTCTTCCGTGGCTGAGTGGCGTGGCATAAGATGCAACTATAGCAATTTTCACTTTGTAAAATCCCAGCTTTTTTTTTTTTTTTAAAGATTTTATTTATTTATTTGAGAAAGAGAGAATGAGAGACAGAGAGCATGAGAGGGAAGAGGATCAGAGGGAGAAGCAGGCTCCCTGCTGAGCAGGGAGCCCGATGCGGGACTCGATCCCGGGACTCCAGGATCATGACCTGAGCCGAAGGCAGTCGCTTAACCAACTGAGCCACCCAGGCGCCCCAAGTAAAATCCCAGCTTTAATCTTCCTTCTTTTCAGTCGTCCAGACCTTCCTTGCGGATATGTCCTGGGACCTGCTTTTGTGTTATTGTTTC
>NW_028058678.1:0-398 GCF_054177405.1 Leptonychotes weddellii
CCCCCAGCGCGAGCACTGGGCTCATGGGTTGGCTTGGCCTTGGAGGGGGCCTGGAAGACGTAGCTGGTGTCTGTCTCTCAGAGAATATGAATTCAAGTGGGAACCAAGAGACAATGTGGGAGGAGGGGCCACGAGTGGGATTGGGAGTGGGAGTGCCCAGTGTCCTGGCTGCAGGTCTTGCTGTGAGTGTACCCGGGAGAGTCTGTGAGGGGAATACAACAGTGTCCCTGGGGGGTCGGGGGAGGGGGTTCTCCAAGGAAGGGAGGATGTTCTAGGGTGTGATGGTGGGGCAGGTCCCCACGGGATAGGAATTCAGGGAAATCATGGCACTGAGACGGGAGCCTCTAGGGAAAGGAGAGCGAACATTTCATGAGAGGGGCTAGTCCCAGATTCTGAGA
>NW_028058679.1:0-398 GCF_054177405.1 Leptonychotes weddellii
AGGGCGCCTGGGTGGCTCAGTTGGTTAAGCAACTGCCTTCGGCTCAGGTCATGATCCTGGAGTCCCGGGATCGAGTCCCACATCGGGCTCCCTGCTCAGCAGGGAGTCTGCCTCTCTCTCTGACCCTCCCCCCTCTCATGCTCTCTCTCTCTCTATCTCATTCTCTCTCTCAAATAAATAAATAAAATCTTTAAAAAAAAAAAAAAAAGGAAAAATTAAGTAAAGCAACAAAACATCCTATTTGGGAGAAAGGAATATACCTGGGGGGAAAACGAGAATGGAAAGAAAGAAGGGAGGAAAAGAGGAATGAAAGAGGAAAAAAGGGAAGGAGGAAGGAGGGAAAGAACCTGTTTTCTTTCTAACAACTGAGATGCAAGAGAGCACCGCAGCCAGAGGGC
>NW_028058680.1:0-398 GCF_054177405.1 Leptonychotes weddellii
TTTTTTTTTTTTTTAAAGATTTTTTATTTATTTATCTGAGAGAGAATGGGAGACAGAGAGCATGAGAGGGGGAGGATCAGAGGGAGAAGCAGACTCCCCACTGAGCAGGGAGTCCGATGCGGGACTCGATCCCGGGACTCCAGGATCATGACCTGAGCCGAAGGCAGTTGCTTAACCAACTGAGCCACCCAGGCGCCCCTCAATATTGTATTTTTTTAAATAACTTTATAAATAATATTGAAATGATTCCAAATTTTACATGCATAACTAAAAAACAATTACTCTTCATAATTTTAAGCAAAGTTCTAGTTTTATTTGTATCAGTTCCACTAATACAGAAAGAACAAAATAAGCAATCTTTCCTTAATGGTTCATAATCTATTCCAAATCATGGCAAC
>NW_028058681.1:0-8526 GCF_054177405.1 Leptonychotes weddellii
GCCTGGGTGGCTCAGTCGTTAAGCGTCTGCCTTCGGCTCAGGTCATGATCTCAGGGTCCTGGGATCGAGCCCCGCATCGGGCTCCCTGCTCAGCGGGAAGCCTGCATCTCCCTCTCCCACTCTCCCTGCTTGTGTTCCCTCTCTCACTGTGTCTCTCGCTGTTAAAAAATAAATAAAATCTTAAAAAAAAAAAAAAAAAAATTAAAAAAAAAAAAAAAAAGAATTATAATCTAAAATACACAAATGGTTACATAGTTATAAAAGGGATGAGCTGAGGGCGCCTGGGTGGCTCAGTTGGTTAAGCGACTGCCTTCGGCTCAGGTCATGATCCTGGAATCCTGGGATCGAGTTCCGCATCGGGCTCCCTGCTCGGCAGGGAGTCTGCTTTGTCCTCTGACCCTATCCCCTCTCATGTGTTCTCTCTCTCTCATTCTCTCTCTCTCAAATAAATAAATAAAATCTTTAAAAAAAAAAAAAAAGGATGAGCTGATGTGAGATGTCTTGGGGAGTGGTGAACAAAACATCTGAGCTACCTGTTTATGTGTCACAGGAGGTAACAGGGTAACATCTTATTCCTTTATAAAGGTTTGGGGAAAGAGTGGGATTCTGATTTCCTCCATAAAGTAACTTAAGAAACCTATTTAGTTTCATGTAGCCTCAAAATTTAAACAGTGGAATTCAGCATTCCCTGGGTTTTGCATGCCTACGTTATTATTACAGAAAGTTTTTTTTCAATTCAGTGAACCACCTGGATGTGAAACGTTTAATCACTGTCAATAACAATTCAGAGAATAGAAAATAAATTTTTGTTTCTCTTTATGAAAATGTCTTCTCTCAATGATAAGTTATAGCCTATGTGTGTGGTTTTTTTTCATATAAAGGAAGAAAAATGTTATAAAATAGTATTTGTGAAGTGCTTAAACTTCTATTGCATTCTGTCAAGATATGGGTTGGCATTTTTCTAGTCTAGGAGTGGACAAAATTCATAGAGAAAATGATAGGATCTTAGATTTAAAGAAAACTTTGAAATTATCCATTCCATCCCAATTATGGATTTTCTCTTTCACTAGAACCTTTGTGAATGACCATCCAGTCTCATCTCAAACTCTTAAGTGGCTAACTGTTCTCTAGACCACAAGGAAACTTCATGGGTTTCAGACAACTCTAAATGTAAAATAATAATAATAAAAAAAATCCCTTAATCCCAGCCAAAAT
Organism: Leptonychotes weddellii; assembly: GCF_054177405.1. NCBI lineage: Eukaryota > Metazoa > Chordata > Mammalia > Carnivora > Phocidae > Leptonychotes > Leptonychotes weddellii. The sequence continues at coordinate 1,216 of NW_028058681.1, forward strand.
CCATTCCCATTGATACCTTCCCACTGGTGCTTGTCCTTACTTGCAGAGCTTGTAAACCCCACTCTCCTCCTGTCCAAGGGTCCTTTAAACACCTGAGATATCTCATCCTAAGCCCCCTCCCCGTCTTTTCAGCAAGCCCTCAGATGGAAGCACTTCCATTCTCAAAAACCCTGCGCATCATCTGACTGTTCATTAGTGTGTTGACACTTTACTACAAAGCAGTGCCCACAGTCAAAAAAAAAAAAAGTTCCTCAAAAAAAATGCCAAAAGTTGTTCCAGGATCGCAAATGTAATTGTTGTGATGGTCGCTTTAAATCCTTAGATGAACACCTCTTAAATGGTTAGATTCTATCTTACTATCTCTTCGCCTATCTTGAGTGTCAGTTTCCTCTTCACCATGTTTTTCTGCCTTTGCAAGTTTGAAGACTATTCTTGAATTACTTTTGGTTGCAAGCAACTGAAACTGATTTGGGCTACTTTTAACAAAAATAGAGGCATCTCCAGTTTCATGAAATTCATGGATTTCTGATTTCATGAAATCAGAGTAAGGGTAGAAAAGCCAAGAGCAGGAGGCAGAGCCTTCCAATGGCCTCTGGGACAGGGCACAAAGGCCACCCCCTGGAGTACTTCCCTAGTTGACACATAACTCCATTGACTCTTAGTCACTGCCATCCTTCAGTCCTGAACTCTCATTCTTGGGGAAGGGAATCCGACTGGCCCAGCTTGGGTCAGATTTCTATCCCTGGTTTAAGTAACCCTGACCAGGGACATGGTCTTATGTATATGAAGCCTCTACTCACCTATTGGGGTCATTTTCAGAGAAAGGAAAATGGATGCGAACAAGACAGATATCCAAAATCACTGCACTTCTAAAAAAGTAGTTCAAAGATAATTAATCTGTTTCTTTTTATTTCTCCTTGTGTTTTCCCCTCTTGCTTGACCCCCAATAAGGCAGATATCAGAACTGGTGTCCATTGCATCAAGAGAAGTCAAAGGCAAGCGGAAAAAGAGAAATACCCTCAGAATATTTCTAGATTTTGTTTTCCAAAATCCCAAACACTTAGAAAAACATAGGGAATCTCTCGAAGGAGGTAATAAAAAGGAATGAAATATATGGACATGAAGAGCCTTGAAGCAACAAGGAGAATTATCTCCCTCCGGCTGTGGGAAAAGGAGGGAGGGAGGCTTATGAGCCCAGGAGGAGGGAGGAGCCAGCCTTGTTTCCTGACATTGTCCCCAGGGAGGCCACAACTCCTCTGCCCCCAGAGCTGTATGTGGGACATCTAGGCAGAAGGAACCATAGGAAATGTCACCAAAAGATTTTTGTGGCCTGAGGATGACCTGGACACCTGCAGCTGAGCAAGTTACATGAGCTGAAATACAGCACTATAGTGTGACCTGTGTGATCAGATGCCTCAATGACCAGAGGGTCCCCTCTGCCAGGGCTGCATTACTATGCCAGCACCCTGGAGTCTGATACACCTCTGGGGGATGCTGTGACCCTAAGCAGGACTGAGGGTAGGTCTTCTACTTTTCCAGAAGGAAGAGGCTTGAAACAAAAATGAATATAATTTGAAAAGGAGTTAAGAGAGGAGATACGTTTTATATGCCTGTGTTCATAGATGGAGATTCTCACCAGCTATGCTTGCAGAGAAAAGACAGGAGCAAAATAAGAATGAAGGAGCTCTGCTTCCTCTCTCTCTCTGAATCTGACCTCATCCTTTTCAAGTAGCAGCATTTGTGCATCATATTCTGCTTGTAAATTAAAAGCCCTCTTTTATAAAAATTGGCTTAATTTTTTTCTAGTCCTCTTATTTATGACCTTAGTTTTCCTGATGTGATTCCCCTGGGCCCAAGCCATACCCCTGTCTAAGTGCAGTCTTAGGCTATATGCCCCTTCTCCCCTCTCCTGTGTGTTCTGTCCTTGTTGGATGTTGTTTGAGCACAAGAGCCCTATGCAACCACTTTGGCGCCTTCAGCCACCTTTCCCTCTTGCTGTGTCATTCGCCCAATTTGTGATTATGATATCAAAATAGTGTTTATCTGTTTAAAATTATTTATTTTAGTAAGAACACTTCACATGAGGTCTACCCTCTTAACAAATTAAGTGTACGAGACAGTACTATTGGCTACAGGTACAGAATTTTGTTGTTCTTCTTAACAAATTCTGCTTTAGTTAAGGTCTTAAATCTAGCTAATAGGGAGCAATGTGGCAGCTATTAATACGTTTTAACCAAAAGAGGAAAAAAAAAATTTTTAAAGGCCAAGGCCCAAAAACCTAAGTCTGAGAGAGTGGTGTCCTGTCCTTTCATTTTTGTAGCTGGCAGGGCTGTTACTTCCTGAAGAGAAGTTGAATGATGTCATAAACCAAGCCCAGGGAGTCGGGTGACCTGGATCTATTCTTGGCTGGGCCACTGACCATGAGTGACCTTGGGCAAGTCACTTTCCTATCTCCCCATCTCAGTTTTCTCCACTGTACAGCTAAAAAAATATATCTTGTCACCTACCTAGAGAATAATTTGGGTACAAGAGCTATGGAGTAAGAAATAAGGTAATGCTTGAGAAAACTGTAAGGTGTTTGTTTGTTTGTTTTCCCCCCAATCTGGCACGGTTTCCCTTATGACACTAGCGTTATCAGGGAGTTTCAGTTCTCCAAATAATCACAAAAATTAGAATTGATCTATATTTTCAGAACTTCAAAGGAATCAGGACCAGCTTAAAACAAATCAGAAAGTGACTCCAACGTAAGAACATACCAACCTATTACGTGTGGTATGTTCTATTCATATTTTTTTCAATGGGGATTAGGTGGGTCACAGAGCTCACAGTTGAGCTCCTGTAGGTAGAAAGTAGAGGGTGCCATGGCAGAGACAAAGATAAAAGGGGATGAGGACATTGGTAAATGGGAACAGGACAGATGCCAATTCTGTAGATGAATTCCATTTTCTGCAGACCTGTGGGCTTTTAAAAAATTATTTGCAAAGCTTTCCAAATATGAGCTAGGCCTAGAAAATTTTCTAAAGTGGCTGTCTTTATCTAAAAAGAGAAAGAGTAATCATGTTAATGCCTAAAAAAAGCAACTCTTGCTTTTCACTAAATCCATACCCAGAATACTGCACTATATTTATGGTTTATACTGCTTTGAAAGTTTAACAAATTTCAAAGCCAGGAATGTTCTCTGTGGCTTACTAGGACAGACAGAAGGTGGAACGCAAACCAACAGGTAAAATAAATACTACCCAGATTCCATTTAGAGCCATACCTTTAAGCAGACATATTAACCTCTCTGAGTCCTGAACTGCTCATCTATACGAAAGATAAAATACCACTTACCCACTGCACAGAGGTACCTACTGACGGATTAGGTAACCAAGGGAGGGAGCTGAAATCTCCTGCACTAAGCACAAGAGAGGAAATATACTTGCTGCCTGCCCTTCGAATAGACTTTGAGGACATTTTTCTCTGAGTAGAACACCAACAACTTCTGTGGGCTCCTTGGCATCACGGTGAGAAATAGGCTTTATTAGTACTCACAGGGCTAAGATCCCAGGGATGGGCTTTTAATCAGTGAACAGATCAAAGCAGCAAGGCACCCTTTGGAAACAGCAATGAAGATTTTAGTCACTGCCTCCTGGGGACTGAACATATTTAACACAACAATATTTGCCCAGTGCAATCTCACACAGGAGAAAGATCATTAAGTGCTGTGACAAAAACTGTCATTCCCCATCCTAGCTCAGCTATCTTTACAACATCAAAGAGCAGAAAAGCTGCTCTGTAATACTGGAAGAAACTGAGACACTGGAAAGAGCACTTGGGGAGCATGGGACAGCACAGGGACCAGCTATGTGCCGCTCAGAAGGGTCTGCTCTCAGCCACAGATGACGCCATTCTTCCAGAGAATTTCACTGGAACTTCATTTATGCAAATGTCGAGGTTTGGGAAGCTTTATGATTTCCCCAAATTACCACCGGAAGTGGATCACCAGAGGGAGTTTCTCTTCATAAGTGGACAGGTTCCCCGCCCTCCCCCCGCCGCCCCGAAACATCTGTATTATTCCTTCCATGTTTCACAGGGGAAATCACTGCAGAAAGCCTCTGAGCCTGCATGAGTGTGGACATCTGGGCAAAAAGAGGGCAAGGATACCAAAGAAGAGCAGCCACACCCTGCTGTGCTGGGTGGCTTACTAAATATTGGTCCTCAGGTCATCTCCCAGTCTCTGCTGCTTCTTTCATAGAAACATGCTCTGGAGCACTCCTCCTGGCATGTTAGCACTAGCACCTTCACGGCAGCCGCACGGGGGTGCTTCCTGCCCCACCCTTTAGCCTTATCTACCCTCCCACTCCGCCTTCTGGCGGCATCTGCTACTTGTCCATGAATGCCCAGATCCTGACGACCAACATGAATATGAAAGTCTTGCCTATCTAACCTTTGTTGCTGTATAAGGCCACTCAGAAGGTTCACTGCAACACCCAGTGCCATCACCAGGGACATTCAAACTGCAACCCAGGAAATTCATCAGACTGCCATTGTCTGTCCTGACGCCGCCATCTAAGGATGCTGTAAGCCCAGCATTTAGAAATCTTACCAACCAACTGTTCTCTGGACTCAAAAACTGGGTGTATAGTTTGTTCTAACCATTACAAATGGGTTTTATCTCCATAGAAATGCCCCCTACTAAATGCCTGATTGCTTACACCATACAGAGGCCATAGAGATTGCTGAGCTCGGTGCCTTCCTCCCACCTACACTGCTGTCTCCTGAAAAAACTGTTTAACTAGACTGGCTGATTCCCAGGACCAAGACACTGATTTAATGAGATGGGGCAATGCTTCTGCTTTCTCGTTCTTGTTCCTTTTCTCTCTCTCTCTCTCTTTCTCTCCCCAACCCCCTCTGTAGATCTCTTACCCTGCAAACCTGAATCTCTCTAGAGCTATATACCAACTTGGCTTTTGATAAATAAAACTTCTTGGGAAAAAAAAATGAAGTTTCAAAGGGCAGAATGAGAGATATCAGAATATGCTACCCCCCTATGTCTCTTTGGCATATGTATTAGTATGAGCTATGGCCATTGAGATCCAGGAAGATGCAGTAAAAGCTATAAAAAGAAAAGTGCACAAGCTTTCCTTTTGTAAATGAAATGTACATTATAAAGGAAATTTCCACTTGTAAAAAGTATCTCCTTCTCCCATGCCAGGAGGAGGAGCATTCTTAATAACTCTTATTAATGAGAAGGCACGGACTTAAATCTGCATAACACACTTTACTAAGCAACTCTTGTTTAACCATACTTTTCTTGGACACCTTCCCAAAACTTGCCTCCTTCACCCAGAAGCCCCAAACTCCCTTCCTTTGGCCTAAGATGGTATTTAAGCCCATGTTCTCACTACCCTTTGGAGCTACTCACGTCTGGATATTCCCATGTGTAAGCATGATGTACATGCTAATGAACTCCATTTTTCTCCTGTTAAAAAAGAAAGTCCTGCCTACCTCCAAAATATTCCCCACAATAGTCTGTGACTCAGAGACCAAGGTAAGAAAAGTGTTTAATTTGAAAGATGTTGGTCTTTACTAAGGATCTATGACACTGCAGAAAGGAGAAACAGGTATAACCCTAATAAAATGGAACACAATATAGGTCAGTTTTGCTTAAGGTAAGGAAACAGATGAATTGGCTTTTAAAAAACAAAAATAAGAACAAGATCAAAAAACCTACCCAGCTGCCTGGTTCCTGTTGAGGTGAATTACAGAGGTCATTTCAAGGTAATGGTAAGGTGAGATAAGGCCCAAAGGGAAGACTAACTCCTTGCACCGCCAGCCCCCCCGTCCCAGCCCCATTCGTATACTATGGCATCGTATCTTCAAAGCCTAAAGAAATATAGAAATGCACATTATTCGGGGGCATGTTTTACATGTAGCCAGAGAACTTGAGAAACCTAAGTGGGAGGGAATGGCCCATTTCCTAGAGCTTTGCTTTTATATATTGACAAGGTAAGGAGGTTTGTAGCCTTCTTTCCATCTACCCACTTTAGTAATTATTATGTTACAGGGCATACAGATGACTGCTTTGTCAGCACGTCCGCTCAGATGCTAAACACAGGGATGTTCCAATTCCCTCACAAGGCCAGCCTGTTTGTGAAAGCTCATATTTACTCCATGAGGATACAATTCCCATGGTTTAGCATCTCTACAAGATCAAGCAAATCAGATTAATGGCTGCAACTCTGTCAACACACAGGCTGAGACCTGCTGAGAATAAAACTGATTTTTAACACAGCGACTATGAGCCTCTGCAAATAATGGCTCCTGTTAAAACAAAGTCCCAACAAGAGAGTATGAGTAACCCCCAAACATGATTTACCAAGACTGGAATCACCATATATTATTAAGTATCTCTGGTGAATTTTCACAATTATACAAGTAAAGTTTTAATTAAAGAAACCATTAAAGGCAAAATCATCTAAAACACACTAATGCCTGGGATCACATGATCTGAGCCCAAAGCTTTAATATAAAACTGGACTTTGAGTCACTGTATAAGAGGTAGGAGAGAAGGATTTCTGAGTCCTCATCATCACATCAAGCTCCAGGCTGCTCCCTTTCTTCTTCCTTTGGGGACAACTCCACCAATTTTATGTGGAGAAAGGGAAGAAGACTAGAATAGGAGATCCACCCCCAGACAATAATAGGACTCACAGAACCCCATTCCCTTTGCCAAGACATTCATTCTAGGCAGGGTTAAGCCTATGACCAAGTACCGATCAATCACGGTTTTTCCCTAGGATTCACTGTGGACCTAGAGGAGACAGGAGCTACCCTTGGCTTACAGAGCTAGATGGATTTGAATCTAGAGCCTAAGAAGACACTGAGAGGACAAGGTCTATGATAAGAAATAATAAGGCTAAGAAAGAGAAAGAGAAGATATAAAAGACAGAACCTAAAGAGATAGAGACAAAGAAACAGAAATCAAGCTGCCAAATCTGAAAAGTTTCTCAATCTCAGGACCAGCTTCCTCAGGAAGACATCACAGTGTGGTCAAGACTTGGGTATGTTAGTCAAAAATGTTCATTTTTGCTTATGACTGTTTCTGCTGGGTTTCCATCACATACAACAAACAGGATCCTAATTGATACAACTGACGGTATCCTCTAAATTTCAAAGTATCCCAAAGAGCTGGTAAGACTCTCAACCTCTCTTTCTATAGTAGCCCCAAAGAGCTGGTAAGACTCTCAACCTCTCTTTCTATAGTAGCCCCAAAGAGCTGGTAAGACTCTCAACCTCTCTTTCTATAGTAGCCCCAAAGAGCTGGTA
>NW_028058682.1:0-398 GCF_054177405.1 Leptonychotes weddellii
TGGAAAGAGATTAAAAGTACAGAGGTAGCATAATGTCCTCAAAGTTCATCTATATTGTAGCATATGACAGAATTTCCTTCCTTTTTTTTTTTAGATTTTATTTATTTATTTATTTGAGAGAGAGAGAATGAGAGAGAGCAAGCACATGAGAGGGGGGAGGGTCAGAGGGAGAAGCAGACTCCCCGCCGAGCAGGGAGCCCGATGCGGGACTCGATCCAGGGACTCCAGGATCAGGACCTGAGCCGAAGGCAGTCGCTTAACCAACTGAGCCACCCAGGCGCCCCTCCTTCCTTTTTTAAGGCTGAATAATATCCCATTGTATGTATATACCATATTCTCTTTATTCATTATCTGTTGATGGACAGTTAGGTTGTTCCCAACCCTTGGCTGTTGTGAAC
>NW_028058683.1:0-398 GCF_054177405.1 Leptonychotes weddellii
GAGATGCTCAGTACTTCTGAGTCACCTCATGTGGCCAGCTAAGAAGAGCCCCCCGGGGCTGTGACAGACCAGGAAGCCACACACTGTGCTGCTGGGGGCTCCCGGCTCCACCCCAGTTTGGGGTCCCCGGGGGACTAGGAGGAAGCCATCGCCCCTTGATGCTCTGCCCAGTTTCAGCACCACTCGTGTACAGGGAGCCAGGTTTACCCAGGAGAAGCCAGGCCTCGAGCCCGCTCTTCCTGGTCTCAGCCAGTGTTCCTTCCCCCACCCACCCTGCCTCCCCAGCTGGACAGTCAGCGCCGCCGCCCTGGACCCGCCGTCTCGGTGTAGGATGCAGCCCCTCAGGGGGTTGGCGCCTGCCAGTGTGATGACCTGAGGATGGGCGGAAGCCTCAGGAA
>NW_028058684.1:0-398 GCF_054177405.1 Leptonychotes weddellii
CTTATGTTAATCCCCATACATTACATCATTAGTTCTAGATGAAGTGTTCCATGATTCATTGTTCGTGCACAACACCCAGTGCTCCATGCAGAACGTGCCCTCCTCAACACCCACCACCAGGCCAACCCATCCTCCCACCCCCCTCCCCTCTAGAACCCTCAGTTTGTTTTTCAGAGTCCATCTTCTCTCATGGTTCGTCTAAATTTTATTTTATTATGTTATGTTAGAACAACTGGTGTTCTAACAAATCTCCAGATATTTATAGAAAAATCTTGAATTGACCTCTTATAGACAATGTTATATGCTACTATAGTAATATGGGGCTGATTTCATTAGCACTAAGAATGTTATGGTCCATAGCCTACTTTGATCATCAATGAAAATCAACATCATGTTGT
>NW_028058685.1:0-398 GCF_054177405.1 Leptonychotes weddellii
TTTCCACATCATCTGCATCATCTTACATTTCCACCAGCAATATACAAAACTTTGATTTCTCCATATCCTTGCTAACACTTGTTATTATTTATCCTTTCTTCATGTGCAGTGGTTCTCCACTTGGCACAAACACCAGAATCTTACTATAATACTGCCCTACATGCATACACATAGATGAAGTAGAAGTGTAGAAAGAGACAGCATGGATTGATTAGTGGAAGATGCTCAAAAGGAACTTCAGAGATACATATTGAGCACTCAGTGATCAGAGGTTTGACAGTGGATATTTCAAACTCACCTTGGCCTTCATTTCCCTTTGGGTTATTTCCTTATGTACTGCTTATATCCTACATTCCCTTCTATAGATAGTGCCATATAGTAATATTCTCCATTTTTTT
>NW_028058686.1:0-398 GCF_054177405.1 Leptonychotes weddellii
TCAGCTCATTTAAGGCAGAGCCTGGCAAAGGGTGGGCGCTCCAGGGGTCCAGAGAGAAGTTGGAGCCGAGGACCAAGACTGGGGCCATGAAGAAAATGCTCAGCAATTCCTCACATGGGGGGATCCCAAAAGTGGTCCGTTCTTTCGGGGGCAGGCTACCGGGGACTCACTGCTAGTCTCCACCCCTGTCTTGTCCTCTACTCACGTATTCTCTTTCTCTCTCTCCCTTTCCCTTGTCATCTGTTTTATGCGTGTCTTGAACTTTACCATCCTTCTTGCCACAACCTACTTCTTTCAACCCACATTTTGCCAGACCAGTAATAGTCCCAAGTGTCGACCCAGACCCAAGGCAAGGTTGGAATCCAAAGCCTCAGTGTTTGAACTCTGATTGGTCTTAT
>NW_028058687.1:0-398 GCF_054177405.1 Leptonychotes weddellii
TTAAGATAGAAGCTTAAAATAATTAATTAATTAATTAATTTAAAAAATTTTTTGAAAAAAGATAGAAGCTTAAATCATTGATGTGATACCAGTCTTCTTTTCTGTTTTAGGAATTCTAGTTTAATAAATTTCCCTTTCAACTCTGCTTTGGTTGAATGAGACATTATGTTTTTATTTCATTTTGTTCAAAATACTTTCTTTTTTTTTTTTTTTTTAAAGATTTTATTTATTTTTATTTGAGAGAGAGAGAATGAGAGAGAGGGAGTACATGAGAGGGGGGAGGGTCAGAGGGAGAAGCAGACTCCCTGCCGAGCAGGGAGCCCGATGCGGGACTCGATCCAGGGACTCCAGGATCATGACCTGAGCCGAAGGCAGTCGCTTAACCAACTGAGCCACCC
>NW_028058688.1:0-398 GCF_054177405.1 Leptonychotes weddellii
CCTGGGTGGCTCAGTCGTTAAGCGTCTGCCTTCGGCTCAGGTCATGATCCCAGGGTCCTGGGATCGAGCCCCGCATCGGGCTCCCTGCTCGGCGGGAAGCCTGCTTCTCCCTCTCCCACTCCCCCTGCTTGTGTTCCTGCTGTCGCTATCTCTGTCTCTGTCAAATAGATAAATAAAATCTTTAAAAAAAAAAAAAAAGAATTGTTTCTAATTCTCTTATAAATACAGCTATGATGAACATTGTACACAGGAATTTTCTTTGTATATAAAAGCCTTCTCTGTGTTTAGAAGACCCAGAAAAGCATACAAATTACTGGATTAAAGAATAAAAATATTTGTAAACCTCTTGATACAATCATTTTTCTCCAAAAAGATTGCACTAATTTGCATTCATTTTA
>NW_028058689.1:0-398 GCF_054177405.1 Leptonychotes weddellii
GCGCCTGGGTGGCTCAGTTGGTTAAGCGACTGCCTTCGGCTCAGGTCATGATCCTGGAGTCCCGGGATCGAGTCCCGCATCGGGCTCCCTGCTCAGCAGGGAGTCTGCTTCTCCCTCTGACCTTCCTCCTTCTCATGCTCTCTGTCTCTCATTCTCTCTCTCTCAAATAAATAAATAAAATCTTTAAAAAAAAAAAAAGAAAGAAAAAAAAGCCAGTAACTCTAATGAGACTGTATGAAACTGTAAATGTGTAACATTGTATGTAGAACAGATTTTCTATCACTTGAAATAACTTTAAATATAGGTGTTTGGGATTTATGCTTTCATTAGTTTATGAAAATAGGTAAGTGAAAAGAGGTTCATAGTTTTTGTATAATATTGTTTAGAAAATGAGTCAG
>NW_028058690.1:0-398 GCF_054177405.1 Leptonychotes weddellii
GAAAGAAAAAAAGGGCATGAGTGACTGCTTCCGTGTCCATTGCAAACCATGTGCGCCTCCTACAGAATTGCCCCCGACGCTAGGACTTCAGAAGGGCGGCTTCTTGGGAGTGTCATGACACAGTGGCCCCTCATTCCATGATCCCACTCCTCACTAACCAGACTAGACATCTAGACACGAGCCAGCCTCAGGCCCTGGACACCAGGCACCCATCTGCCTAGCAGACAAACCCACCCCTTTGAGCATAGGCTCAACCTGGCTGTGTTCCTCCTAATACCGTGGGGCTTGGTGCCTGTGTCCCGCTGGAGAAGCGCTGCTGGGAGCTGGAAAGGGACAGACCAATCAGTTCGGTTTCAGAGTAAAAGCTGGGAGAAACGCTGAGTTCCTGGCAGATGGCC
>NW_028058691.1:0-398 GCF_054177405.1 Leptonychotes weddellii
CTGACATGATTCACGTTCTCAAAAGACACTCAGTAATCCTTAGCTGTACCTGTTTAAGTTAGCCCACTGTGAGCCCGCTGGGGCCATGGGCTCTGGGCCTCTGCCTCAGCCTGTCCCCTCTGCCCGGCAAGCCCGGCTCCCCCTGATTCAATTGTCCTTCCAGAAAGCCTTCGTCACCTCCCGTATGGGTGACACGTCCCTCTGCAGAGAGGCCCGCCCTCCCGATGCTATTCTGTGATGACCCACCTGTGTGCCCTCAACCAGGACGGCAGCAAGTTTATGGTAGCCCAGACTAGCCTGTAAGCATGGCAAAGCACACCATCCCACGAGGCAGGTGCAGACAGGGGGAAATAGTGGTTCATGCCTGCACTCACATGGCCGGTGAGAAGGCTGGGGTT
>NW_028058692.1:0-8525 GCF_054177405.1 Leptonychotes weddellii
GTAACACCCTCCAGTTCCATCCACGTCATTGCAAATGGCAAGATTTCATTCCTTTTGATGGCTGAATAATATTCCATTGTATATATATACCACATCTTCTTTATCCATTCATCTGTCAATGGACATCTTGGCTCTTTCCATAGTTTGGCTATTGTGGACATTGCTGCTATAAACATCGGGGTGCATGTACCCCTTCAGATTCCTACATTTGTATCTTTGGGGTAAATACCCAGTAGTGCAAGTGCTGGATCATATGGTAGCTCTATTTTCAGCTTTTTGAGGAACCTCCATACTGTTTTCCAGAGTGGCTGCACCAGCTTGCATTCCCACCAACAGTATAGGAGGGTTCCCCTTTCTCCACATCCCCTCCAACATCTGTCATTTCCTGACTTGTTAATTTTAGGCATTCTGACTGGTGTGAGGTGGCCTTTATCACCCTTTTAAATGGTGGGTATGATAAATTATTTTATTTAACAAAAGTAAGGCTCAACAGTGTGATAAGAACTATTTAAAATGATGAAGCTTATTCTCATTTTCTATTTATCATTGGAGGTGTCTCAATATTGTGTGTTCTGCTTACGTTATTAATAAGCATTACAATAAGGCTAGGAATATTCTGGGGAAATGGCAAGGACTGCCTCATCTTCCTTGAATGTTTTAGCGTGTTACTATTGTTTTTTGGTTTTTCTTCTTAGATGATTCTTTGGCAAAGACAAACCACTTCAGACTTTGTACCTAAATATTATACTCAAGTACCTTTAGTTCTTACAGTTTGTCCTGTACTGGAAATGGTTCTAGAGGAGAACAAGGAGACCCAAATTCTATTCAGTTTGATACTAACAGTGTCACTTGGGAGGCTATTGTCATTTCTCTGAAACCACCTTTCTTTATTCATAAAATCTGAAGCATATGCCTTCCAAGGTTTTAAGAGTGGTAGAAGTGACTTCTGTGTGTTTTATACTGTGCTTGGGGCTGGGCAGTGGACAGACCTTGTCATCATGGAATTTATAGTGCAGTGGGGGAGCTGGTGATAAATCAGTACATGAGTATCTCCACCAATTAACCCATTAAAAAAAAATCTATCTGTATATTAGTATGTGAGCTCCTGAAAGGCAGGGACTTTTTTGGGTCTGTTTTGTTCACTGCTGTCTCCTCAATAAATGGAAACAGTCCCTGGCACATGGTAGGCACTTGGCAAATATGTGCTAAATAAACATGTTACACACACTGTCAAGTAATATAACAAATATATACAGTCTTGAAAATTGCACTTTGTAAAATCATACATTAGAAGTATTGGGCTTACGGGAAAAATAGGATTGATACAGACTCTTCAGTACCTATGCACATTTGTAGTCAAATAGCACTAACAAAACCAGTAGTTGGTGTCTCTTTTCCCCACCCCAGGAAAACATAGACAGCCCAAGCAGACACCTAAGTCTTGCTGGAGGCTGTTTCAGGGGATGTCTTTTTGTTGACGTTTAGATTCTTTTACACTTTTATTAATGTATAGTGCACAAATCAGGTGTATACATCTTAAACATGTAGTTTGATAGATTTTTAAAAATGTTATTCCCTTTGTGTATATACCTAAAAGAATTGAAAGGAGGAACTCAAACAGATATTTGTATACCATGTTCATAGCAGCATTATTCACATTATTCACAGACAAAGGTAGAAACAACACAAGTGTCCATGACAGATGAATGGATAGACAAGTGTGGAGTATACATAGTGGATATTATTCAGCCTTAAAAAGTGAGGAACAACTGATACACACTACAACATGGACAAACCTTGAATATACTGTGCTAAGTGACTTAAACCAGTTACAAAAGGACAAATACCATGTGATTCTACTTGTATGAGGTACCTAGGATAGTCCAACTTGCAGAGACGGAAAGTAGAACGGTGGGTGCCATGGGCTGAGGATGTGGGGGTATGGGAGTTTTTGTTTAACGAGTTGGAATTTCAATTTGGGTTGATAAAAAAGTTCTGGAGGTGGATGGTGGTAGGTGATGGTGGCACAGTAATGTGAGTGTACTTAATGCCACTGAACTGTACACTTAAAATGGTTAAGAGGGTAAACTTTATATTATGTGTATTTCACCACATGAAATTAAAAAAAAGGAAAATGTTTACACTCGTATAATCACCACTCAAATCAAGATATATTTCCTGCCTCCTGAAGACCCCTTTTGCTTCTCCCTGTCAGTTATGTCCCCTTGAGGTTATCCCTATTCTGTCAGGGATGTGAATTTTATGTACATGTAAATGGACGTAAATTTTATGTACTCTTGTGTACATAATTTTATGTACATGTAAATGGACGTAAATTTTATGTACTCTTGTGTACATAATTTTATGTACATGTAAATGGACGTAAATTTTATGTACTCTTGTGTACATAATTTTATGTACATGTAAATGGATGTAAATTTTATGTACTCTTGTGTTTGGCTTCTCCTCTCTTCATCAGGTTTATACAATTCTTCCATATTGTTGTACCTATTAGTAGTTTGTTCTGTTTTATTGTTGTGTAATATTCTGTTATATGATTATACTTGTTTACCCGGTCTGTTTTTGATGACATTTTGGTTGTTTTCAGCTTTTGTTTATTATAAGTAAACTGCTGTGAACATCCTTGTATATATCTTTTGGTGGACATCTTTGCTCGTTTCTCTTGGGTAGAATTGCTTGGTCACAAGGTAGTTTAGTAGATACCGCCCAATAGTTTTCCAAAGTGGTTTTATCAATTTATACTCCCACCAGTATTGTATGAGCATTCCAACTCTTGGTATTGTTGGTGACTCAGGAAATAATAAAAATACATAAAAGACTAGGGTGGAAAGGCTCGTTTTGCAGTGCTGATTTGTGCAGTGGAAATAGAGCTGAGTTGGTGGGGCTTCTGTTAAGGAGGGTATAGGAAAGAGTCCAACTTGCTATAATCTGAGAGCCAGGTAGGGCTTGGGTGTGACTCTGGGTAGGGAGCCAGATGCAGGAGGGTTTTTTTTGTTTTTTTGTTTTTTTTTTAATTTTTAAAAAATAGAGCTGAGAAGTCTTCAAACTGAGAACTCTTTCTTTCCTGCTGGAGGTTGTAAATTGACTCCTGTATTCTTACTCCTCATCATCTCAGAAAAATTGCTTATGAACCAACACAACTTACACATAACACTGAATTCATTACCCTTTTCACCAATCATATCTGAGCTCATTGGTTTATGAAAACATTTCTTGTAGCAAAACACACCTATGTGTATAGAAAATTAAGAATGGGGGTGAATGCTATGGGATGGGAGGAACAGAGGATGTGAGGGTGTTTGCAAAGGAATGGTTATGAATGATTTGGAATCTATGCAGGGGAAGTGGGGAAATGACCATGGAGGGCTAATGATAGAGTGGTGAGACCCATGGATTAGAGATCAGGACGAGGTGGAAGTAATTGAGCAAGGAAGATGGAGGGTGGGAGGTGAGATGAAAGAGCAGGATGTTAGCATAAAGATTTTAAAAGGGGGCAGTTTTTGGTGCTGACAAGGCCTGGAGAGTACTCATAGGCATGTTGCCATAGAACAAATGGAAAGAGTTTTGGAGATGAGGAGGTGAAGAACAAGAGGCCAGGGCATTTGGATGAGTCCACAAGAAGATGGGATTTGCCAGAAAGGATGTGAGGAATTGGGATGGAGAAGAGAACCGTGACCCTAGGACCTCCAGAAGGGACTGTTTGTAGACTCTCCCTGACCACCAGCTGGGAGAGTGGCGTGAGAGTGGGATGGAGACCCTCTTCACATTCTCACAGTGCCTTAGGTTATCTTCTCACCCCTTTAGACTTCCACCTTTTCACATCTCTTTTCTGTCTTTTTAAAAAATAACCACTTCCCATGAACTTTTAATTTCTTATAACTAAAGTGTTAATAAATATTTTGAGCCTCCATTATGTTCTAAGCATGGTGCTGGGTGCTGGGGAAATGACGGTAAACAAAACAAACTTCCAGGGATCTTGCAGAGGTTTAATTTAAAACTAAATAAGCAGTCTTCTTGTGTGTGGGCTGGAGGTATTTGCTCTAATTTAGCATGAAAGACTTAATTGCTCATGGGAACAATCAAAAGTGAAATACAGATCATGAAATCTTTTGTAGGTAGGTAATTTGTATCTTGGAGCAAATTACAAATAATATCTTTTGATTAGGATCCTAGGTGCTTTAATTGCTAACTATTAATATAGCTGAAATAGTGATATATTTTCATCGAAAAATAGTAGAAAGCATCTCAGTTGCAATAGTTGTTCAATAAACAGAAAGTTAATGCAATTGTATGAGGCATAGTTTCCATTTTTCATAAATGCTGGTGCTTGGGGAGGCAGATTTCTGGATCCAAGGAGGTGAAGTTCTGCCAGAGCCCAGTGAGTTAGGGGCCAGGGCCTGTCTGCCCAGTGGTTGATGGGCTGGAAGTATCAAGAGGATGGTATCTTATTTCCTTTCAGAACATAGAGCTTGGTTTCCTTTGATATTAGTGTCAGTGCCCTCCAGCCAGTGACCACCAGGAACACACTTGTTGAACATAACTGGATTTATTATTCATTGCAGCAAGGGAGAATAGGCACTATGGGGAAACTTGGTGTGTTTCAATAAGAGAGAAAAACTTACTATGGGATTTGGGCTTGGGGTGGGTGATTCAGGGAAGGGTTTTGCTCTAGATTGGATGCCACAAGAAAGTGGGTGCAATTCTGTGATTGAGTAGCTCAATAAAACTTATTCCCGGGGGGGGTGCAGACTAGAACAAAGATAAAATTGTCATTGGTAAATAAGCAACAGTCACTCATTTTAGCCAAGAGAAGGTGTTTAGTGTTTTGTTGGTGGCATAGTGACCTTATTATTATCTGTGCTTAGGCAAAATTATAACATGGTCTTGTTTTGTCTCTCTTTATCATGGTCTCAGAGTAAGCTTGTCTGATGTTGGTGTTCTGTGAGGTCATTTATGTCCAACAGGAGGTTAATCTGGCCCAGCTACAAGTGCCAGGCCAGCTTCTGGATGTCAGACAGTGCTTTTCCCCCCTCATTAGCATGCTAACAATTTCAGGTTTCCTCCTGGAGCAGCTAGCTAATAAATGGGAAAAAAAAGAAGGGGTGTGCAGAAAGAGGGGCTGAATCTGAAGAGAGGCATTTTACTAAAGAACCTAGGTAGAGGGTGGAAGGCTGATGAGAAGGTGGAAGAATGTGAAAAGATCTGGTGATCATGAGAGAGAGGTTGTCTGAGGAGAGATTAATGGGATACACGAGGGACAGACAGGGGAGAGTGAAAGGAAAGGTTGCATTTCCCTTCCCACCAGAGGCCACGAAAAGAGGTGATAAGAAATATATGTTGAGTTAATTCTCTGGGTCGCCTGCTGGCCATTGTGTTGGTGGCCATGCAAAGCCCTTAGCTTGTGCCTGGCTCATAGTGAGTGCACAAATTTTTATTAGTATCTCTGGGTCTCCCATAAAGAATGATGTAAGAGGGTTTCCCACATTGTTTGTATGTGGAATACATATGTGTCTGTGGATTAAGAGTTTGTAATCTTGTGTATACGTGCATATTAAAACCTCTCTCTCTCTCTTTCTCTCTGTATGTGTGTGTGTGTGTGTGTTTTAAAGGGCCTGGACCTATGTTGTCCAGTCTTTGCATGGTAACTCTGTCTAGCAACCACAATAATAATTTCAGAGTAGCTCAAAGTTCTGTAGTTAAATTTCTCAAATATGATAAGCATAAGACTGCAGCATTACTTCCTTATAATAATAAACAATGAGATACCACTTCACACCTACTGCCTGATTTGTGTTTCTCTTGCCCCACTATGCCTATTCCCATTACCATGAAAAACCCCTCACCCCTACCCAAGCCAAGCCATAGCTCTAAGAATTTCTGATCTTTTTTACCTTTCTTATTTCCTCTTTATTCTAGATTTGGACATTTTTGTGTTTTTAAAAAAATTTTTTTGGTCATAAATAGTGCTACCTCAGATGTCCTTTTACATAAACACTAAGGTCCTTGTGTAAATAAATCCATTGGTTAAATTCCTAGCAGTGGGATTGGTGGGTAAGTCAATTGAAATTTTGCCACATTACCTTATAAATGAGTTGTGCCTGTTTAGACACCTACCAACAGGATTTGAGAGGGCCTGTTTTACCATACTCTGGCCAGTGTTCGCTATGCTAAACCTTTGCATGTTTGCTGATTTGAATCTAAAAATATGATTATATGCAACCTTTTGTATGTATATGTATATATGACTTAGTAAATATAATTTACATGTAGCGAACATACAAAAGCTTTAAATCTATGTCTCACTTTCCATTCTTCATATTCTAATTTGCTATGGATATCTTTTTAAATACTATTGACATAAAGTTTTTTAAAAATATAATACCAAAATATATGGGTGAATTAACATGTATATTTGGAAACTTTTAGCCTTCAGAGATGACATTTTATAGAATTTTTTAAAAAAAGGTATTTGGTGGAGAGGAAACACGGTAAATAAATTTTAACATAGAAACGATCACTCAAGGGGTAAGGACTCTTGGATAAAGTCAACCTTTATCCAAGGGACATGATTAGTTACTGGGGAGATGCCATGGGACTGGGACATGATTAATTACTACAGGGAGATGCCAAAGAGAGCTTTAGAAGCTAAGGGGCAGGTGCCAAGAAACAGTGGATTGAAAAAAAAGAAGGAGAGATTTACATAAATTACAGGGTTAAAATGTCAGCAAAAATAGTATGGTTATCCTGCCAAATCAACTACTGGTTGTCATATTTCAGCTATTTTTCTTTGATAGCCTTTGGGTTTGTTGTCCCTCTATTAATTTGTCCCCTGTCTATTTGACAAACATGGATCCCATTTCCTAGCATATTTGTGTGCCATCTTGGTTTTGGGGAAAATGTTTTCCCATCCAAGAGATAATTCAGTCGGTGTGGTGTGAAATGGGGACAGTGGTTAGCAGGGGTCCCACCACAATGCTGACAAGTCTTGCCCTCCCAGCAAAGGAATCTCCTCAAATGGGATCATTCATACTGACCGACTTGGATGCTCTATTTCTGGTTTCCAAAATGTTCATTTTAGTCACAAAGGTTCCTTTGAAAAATGAAATGTGAAGAGGTGAGGACAGTCCAGATTCCACAGAGCCCCATTTGTCAACAGACATGGACGGCTGCCTTGTGTTTGGGAGGGAACCAGTTAAATTCCTCTTTCTGAGCTTGGTCTGTGGTGGTGCACTGTGTGTCTTCATTCCTAGCATGGCAAAGGCACCCAACTGGGAGATGGCTGCTCATTGGGAAAATATGAGGTAGAGGAGAAGTATGATGGCCTCAATCAGAAGCCAACTTGTTCTGGGAACTGCTTGTTCCCAAGATGGAAGAAAGGTTCAGGCATTGCCTGCAGCTCAGTTAGGGGAGAGTCTATCTTAGTCTCTTGAAGGAGTCTGTCTTTAGGTCTCCTTTTTCCCATTTGACATGTCAAACCAGGGAGCTTTTTTTTGGTTATTTGAGCCACAGAAACAATATGACTGTGATATATTTTGCATTTCTCTATAGCTGCTATTCATCCATCTATCCATTCATCCATCTATTCAGTATTTATTGATCATTAACTATAGGTGAGGTATAGAGAATTTATTGCTGAAGAAGAGCTACATGATGCCTGAACTTTGACCTCCCATTCAAGGGGGAGCCAAAAACTGAATACATAATTAAAAGTGCGGTATTGGTTCAGATATGGGAAGGACAGAGTATATGGGGAAAGTTACGTAAGGACATCTAAACTTATTTTAAATGGTCAGGCAATGCCTTCCAAAGCAAGTGATGCTGCAGTTGAAAACTGAGGGAGGAATTGCAGTTGCCCAATGAATGATGGAGGATGCAGGTGGTGGCAGTGGTATGTTTGTGTCCATGGTGTTTCATGCAGAGTGGCATCATCTGCAAAAAGTCAGGGAAAAGGAGAGAAATTATTTGTATAGAAAACTCTTGGCTGTAGCTAAGAGAACTCAGGTTCCTGGCTTAAACTATACATTGTGCACATTTATCACAAATATGAAACAGAGGGTATAATCTGTGACCTTAACCTGATATATCCTTCCAATAAACCAGGATACCTTTTGTATTATCTGCAATTCTCAGCACAGAGAGTTTTCTTTTCTTTTTCTTTTTTTTTTTTTTTCTGTCTGGCTCCCATACTAAAGATCTTTTTTTTGTTGTTTTGTTTTGTTTTATTATGTTATGTCAATCACCATACATTACATCATTAGTTTTTGATGTAGGGTTCCATGATTCATTGTTTGCATATAACACCCAGTGCTCCATGCAGTACGTGCCCTCTTTAATACTCATCACCAGGCTCACCCATTCCCCCACCCCCTCGCCTCTAGAACCCTCAGTTCATTTCTCAGAGTCCATAGTCTCTCATGATTCGGCTCCCCCTCTGATTCCCCCCTTCATTTTTCGCTTCCTGCTATCTTCTTCTTCTTCTTTTTTTTTTTTTTAAAGATTTTATT
>NW_028058693.1:0-398 GCF_054177405.1 Leptonychotes weddellii
AAAACAAGAAGATAGAATAAAATATTAGTATAATGAATAAGACAGAATTTGGGCAGCTTATAATAGAAACAAATACAAATTATGTTTTCTTTTGCTTGCATTAACAGTGAATTTCTTAAATTCCTCTGGGCCGCATTTTTGTTTTTTATAGTCCATTTTCTTTTAGAGAAAGACAAATGACTTAGGTGATAGTTTTTTGTTTTTTTTTTTAAAGATTTTATTTATTTATTTGACAGAGAGAGACACAGCGAGAGAGGGAACACAAGCAGGGGGAGTGGGAGAGGGAGAAGCAGGCTCCCCGCAGAGCAGGGAGCCCGATGCAGGACTCGATCCCAGGACCCTGGGATCATGACCTGAGCTGAAGGCAGTCGCTTAACCAACTGAGCCACCCAGGCGCC
>NW_028058694.1:0-398 GCF_054177405.1 Leptonychotes weddellii
TTTTTTTTTTTTTAAGATTTTATTTATTTATTTGAGAGAGAGAGAATGAGAGACAGAGAGCACGAGAGGGAAGAGGGCAGAGGGAGAAGCAGACCCCCTGCTGAGCAGGGAGCCCGATGCGGGACTCGATCCCGGGACTCCAGGATCATGACCTGAGCCGAAGGCAGTCGCTTAACCAACTGAGCCACCCAGGCGCCCCAAGAGTCCATGTTCTTATGCGCCATCTCTACGAAATGGTAACTTCATAATGGCAGGAACTATTAGGTCACGTTGTTGGTAGGGCTTTGTACAATGTCAGGCCAATGCAAGCACTAGTTAAATAATGGCCGAAAGAAAGAATGAAAAGCAATGCTAGAGGTGGTAAGTGTGATATAAGAAAATCATGATTTTCTCCCTCT
>NW_028058695.1:0-398 GCF_054177405.1 Leptonychotes weddellii
TTTTTTTTTTAAAGATTTTATTTATTTATTTGACAGAGAGAGACACAGCGAGAGAGGGAACACAAGCAGGGGGAGTGGGAGAGGGAGAAGCAGGCTCCCCGCAGAGCAGGGAGCCCGATGTGGGACTCGATCCCAGGACCCTGGGATCATGACCTGAGCCGAAGGCAGTCGCTCAACCGACTGAGCCACCCAGGCACCCACAAAAACCAAAAATTTTAAGTACAAACCATATATGCTTCTCAATACTTAATTGAAATGTGCTCCATTTTCTAAAAGTTTATTTTTATATATGTCCACTTAGAATCTTTCTCATGCATGCTTGAGACACCTGACCCTTCTTTACTAACCTGTCATTGAAAATGCTGGTTGACTCCAAGCACCTACCTGTGACTCCTTGT
>NW_028058696.1:0-398 GCF_054177405.1 Leptonychotes weddellii
CAAATAAAATTTGAGCTCCCTGGACAGCAGCCAACTTAGCTCAGGTCACCTGTGTGGAAACTCTCCATGATACTGAATAAAAGGCATATTCTTCTCAGCCCCCACTGGCCCTAAGTGATGGGAATGAGCAAAATATAAACATGAGGAGTTGGCTTGTTCTCCATGAGTCCTCAGTGCCACTTAAAGTTTTCATCATCTTTTTTTTTTTTTAAAGATTTTATTTATTTATTTGAGACAGAGAGAATGAGAGAGAGAGAGCACATGAGAGGGGGGAGGGTCAGAGGCAGAAGCAGGCTCCCTGCCGAGCAGGGAGCCCGATGCGGGACTCGATCCAGGGATTCCAGGATCATGACCTGAGCCGAAGGCAGTCGCTTAACCAACTGAGCCACCCAGGCGCC
>NW_028058697.1:0-398 GCF_054177405.1 Leptonychotes weddellii
TTAAAGAATAAATGGCAATTCTTCAAAAACTCTTAAAGAAAACAGACAAGAGGGGCACACTACTTGATTCAAACTAGGAGTCTGGTGTTGCCCTGATAACTAAAGCAAGACAAAAACTACACAAGAAAAGAATACCACATACCAATATCCATCATGAATATATGCACAAAAAAAAAATCCTTAAGAATTACCACACTGAGGGGCGCCTGGGTGGCTCAGTTGGTTAAGCGACTGCCTTCGGCTCAGGTCATGATCCTGGAGTCCCGGGATCGAGTCCCGCATCGGGCTCCCTGCTTGGCAGGGAGTCTGCTTCTCCCTCTGACCCTCCTCCCTCTCATGCTCTCTGTCTCTCATTCTCTCTCTCTCAAATAAATAAATAAAATCTTAAAAAAAAAAAA
>NW_028058698.1:0-398 GCF_054177405.1 Leptonychotes weddellii
TGCTTTCCTCTTTGATTCTGATTCACTTGGAAAAGGAATCTATCATCAAGGATAAAAATGGCATTCTTACACTGCAAGAAACCAGAGGTCTTTTGATTTTATATATAACAAAGGGAAGGAAGATTTTCTGCTACTGCTTTAACTTGATAGTCCTGATTTTAAACATATGCCATTGCATGAATAAAAAATTTTGTTTCCCGGGGCGCCTGGGTGGCTCAGTCGTTAAGCGTCTGCCTTCGGCTCAGGTCATGGTCCCAGGGTCCTGGGATCGAGCCCCACATCGGGCTCCCTGCTCGGCAGGAAGCCTGCTTCTCCCTCTCCCACTCCCGCTGCTTGTGTTCCCTCTCTCGCTGTATCTCTCTCTGTCAAATAAATAAAAAATCTTTAAAAAAAAAAAA
>NW_028058699.1:0-398 GCF_054177405.1 Leptonychotes weddellii
TTTTTTTTTTAAGATTTTATTTATTTATTTGACAGAGAGAGACACAGCGAGAGAGGGAACACAAGCAGGGGGAGTGGGAGAGGGAGAAGCAGGCTCCCCACAGAGCAGGGAGCCCGATGCGGGACTCAATCCCAGGACCCTGGGATCATGACCTGAGCTGAAGGCAGTCGCTTAACCAACTGAGCCACCCAGGCGCCCCTCTGTGTTTTATTTTCTTGATCAATAACCACTAAAGAATAAAGTATTGAGTGGTAAAGTTGTGACCAAGTGTTCATTCACTATTGCCCATTACATACACTTCCCTTACCTTAACCAGCCTTTAGTCAGGATTTTCTCTGCCCTACAGACTCCTCAATTTTGGCTTGCTCTCAAGTTTGATTAAACATTAAAATGCAGAA
>NW_028058700.1:0-398 GCF_054177405.1 Leptonychotes weddellii
TTTTTTTTTTTTAAAGATTTTATTTATTTATTTGAGACAGAGAGAATGAGATACAGAGAGCATGAGAGGGAGGAGGGTCAGAGGGAGAAGCAGACTCCCCGCCGAGCAGGGAGCCCGATGTGGGACTCGATCCCGGGACTCCAGGATCATGACCTGAGCCGAAAGCAGTCGCTTAACCAACTGAGCCACCCAGGCGCCCGCTATGCTATTGTTCTTAAGGTTCATTTTACTTTGAATTTGCTTATCAGTTTTACTTTTAATAATTTCTAAGGGTAATTCAGGACATTTTGGAACTTTGTAACTTTGCAGTTTGGAACTTCAGCTTAATCTTAGACAAGCTTATGAGTGCTTGTTTCTATGACCATTTTAACTTTGCAAGAACTACCTTTTGTGAATAG
>NW_028058701.1:0-398 GCF_054177405.1 Leptonychotes weddellii
TTTTTTTTTTTTAAAGATTTTATTTATTTATTTGAGAGAGAGAGAATGAGAGACAGAGAGCATGAGAGGGAGGAGGGTCAGAGGGAGAAGCAGACTCCCCGCCGAGCAGGGAGCCCGATGCGGGACTCGATCCCGGGACTCCAGGATCATGACCTGAGCCGAAGGCAGTCGCTTAACCAACTGAGCCACCCAGGTGCCCGGATTAAAAGGGTTTTGATAAATGATAAAATTAAAAATTTAAAAATACATTATCACTTGCTTTCCTTTGCTGCTGGTGTGTTTTAATTGCTAACAGAGTAAGTTTCTGATGTAGCTAATAAAATCTTCCTAGACCAATTATCATAGTCCCTAAATGCCAATCTGAGGTAATAATTTGTGTTATCTCATATGATAAGTTT
>NW_028058702.1:0-398 GCF_054177405.1 Leptonychotes weddellii
TTTTTTTTTTTTAAAGATTTTATTTATTTATTTGAGACAGAGAGAATGAGATACAGAGAGCATGAGAGGGAAGAGGGTCAGAGGGAGAAGCAGACTCCCTGCCGAGCAGGGAGCCCGATGTGGGACTCGATCCAGGGACTCCAGGATCATGACCTGAGCCGAAGGCAGTCGCTCAACCAACTGAGCCACCCAGGCGCCCCTGAGTAGTGTATTTTTAAATAGATTGTGAATATGGTAGGATATTTTGCAACCATTAAAAACCATGTGGATTTAATTACATTGACCAAAAAGAAGTTTATAAACTGTCTATAGGGTAGAGTTCATAAAACTATAAAATGAAAAATGTAACCTACACCCGTAGGAAAAATGTATAGGTTATATGCCAACACTGGTTATTT
>NW_028058703.1:0-8525 GCF_054177405.1 Leptonychotes weddellii
GGATAAAGAAGATGTGGTATATATATACAATGGAATATTATGCAGCCATCAAAAGGAATGAAATCTTGCCATTTGCAAGGATGTTGATGGAACTGGAGGGTATTATGCTGAGCGAAATAAGTCAATCAGAAAAAGACATGTATCATATGATCTCACTGATACGAGGAATTCTTAATCTCAGGAAACAAACTGAGGGTTGCTGGAGTGGTGGGGGTGGGAGGGATGGGATGGCCAGGTGATAGACATTGGGGAGGGTATGTGCTATGGTGAGCGCTGTGAATTGTGTAAGACTGTTGAATCACAGACCTGTACCTCTGAAACAAATAATACATTGTATTTAAAAAAAAAAAAAAGAAGAAGATAGCAGGAGGGGAAAAATGAAGGGGGGAAATCAGAGGAGGAGACAAACCATGAGAGACGATGGACTCTGAGAAACAAACTGAGGGTTCTAGAGGGGAGGGGTTGGGCGGATGGGTTAGCCTGGTGATGGGTATTAAAGAGGGCACATATTGAATGGAGCACTGGGTGTTATATGCAAACAATGAATCATGGAACACTACATCAAAAACTAATGATGTAATGTATGGTTATTAACATAACATAATAAAAAAAAAAAGAAGCTGTACCCCCTACAAGCATTCAGGTACACATTTGTAAACTGAGAGACCACTCTAGGTGATTTCTATGATATAATTGCACTGAAAACAAATAAGGCTGTAATATGAGAACTACTACAAAATAATGTCATTGCCATCATCCTAATTATACCTACCTCTGGAGCAATAGAAATTTTTGGCAAAACACAGTTATAAAGATTAATTTCCAAATTTAGATTTATCCCTGAAAAGTGCACACTCACTTCTTCCAAAACACAAAGCTTAGCTGGAATTTGCATGTCTTCTTTCCTCTGAAAATGTGTCTTTAATAACATCTTACTAGTTTTCAAAATGATTTACCACAACCAGAACGAATGGTACTATTGATTTTTGACAAATTGTTTTAAATGGTAATATTGGTAATTTCTGCCAAGCATTTATTCTTTGTTTTCAGAAGAATATTTATCTGCTATTGAGTCATACAGCTGTTCCTAGATTATTTGGATAGAATCATTAACAATTTGTTGGAACCCCCTTCCAAAACTGGAAGGAGAATAAATAAAATGCCTTCACATCACATCCAATCTGAAGTCTGATGTAGGAGAGGACAATGGAAAGTGAAGAGTTTGTGAAGGGACAGAAATTCATGAAGATAGGAGCTAACAAGTGCACTCTACCAACAGGGCCCCATGGCGGTGGGCGCCTCTGAGTTTTCGCTTTGATCTTGAAACCAATCGTGGTATGTTCTCTTCTGTGGAACTGCTATCCTGCAAATTTATGCATACTTACAGTACATTAAAGATAATGTTTTTGAAATATGAACATGACTGGACACAATTAAACATCAGAACTCAATCGTCAGCATCCTATGGATCAGAACCCACCTCACACAATTTCTGTAGCAATTCCAGTTTGCGACGAATTGAGCAAATGCTTTCTGAAAACGTGGACTGGAACAGAATACAAAAGACTCTCTCTGAGAAGTTGGGGATTAGTGACAGTTCATAAAGGAACCTAAGGAAATAAAGCCAAGTTAAGAGGAAAATATAATTCATATAAACAGATGTTTATCCTCCTATCATTCAGAACAATTATGCCCGGAAAACACTACATTTTCCAAATGGAAAGAGGCTGCCCATAGCCTGGTGGCCTTCTAGGAGGTCCTGAGGTGTGCTTACTGTTCAGGTTTGTCCAGAGACTTGGCATTTTCCTTGTCTTTGGAGGACCGGCCGTGCTTTTCAATTTTTTCCAGTTCATCTGACTGTGCTCTCTGGAAAAAATAATGCCAAGTGGTTATTCAAAATCTGGTGAAATGAATCCCTTAGATTATGATAATCTTAATACAGCAAAACTCTATATATTTTCATATTTCTTAGCATCTGTTTGCCGTAAAGCTTGACTTAATTCATGAAGGCATTTTAAAGTGTAAATATGTTTAATGCAAACCGGATCATCTCTAAACCTTCCAAATAATGTTATTGGCTATTAGCGATCTGCAAAACATTTATTTATTCAAGCATCCTTTAAAACAATACAGTTTTCCTCTCTTGCTTTTTGGCAGCTTGTAATACTCTCTAGAATACAAGAATTTCATTTTAAAGTGGCATGTGTTATTCAGAAATCAATCAAGTTAAATTTGGAAGTAATTTGATCCTAATGTTGTAAGATTTTTAAAGGAAAAAAAGTACTTATTTAACTAATACAATCATTGTTTATGGCTTTTTTTTTTTTTTTTTTTAGGGAAAAATACAATTGAATTATTAAGTCCTGGGACAAAATAAAAGGTTTTGATTTTTCTTTTTGACACAAAAATGGCTTCAGGCTTCTTTTCTTCCAAATTATCTTCTTTTACCTTTCATCCTAAATTTGTTTCTTTGTAGGAGAGTTTCTTCTGCATTTTCAATATATAGTAGAAGATTTTATAGACACTGAGAAACACAAATCTATTCTTTATGAAAAATTTGGATGCTTTTTATTTTAGTCTTGTCTTTATTTTATGATTTGTGAAGATGTTTCAAAATAGCCAAATACAATATTTCTATGCATTAAGAAGTGTGAGTAGACTACCATACCTTGAATTTGAGTCTAATCCTCAGAACTTCAATTCCTTTCACATTATTGTTTGCTTAAATATTAAAGCAGTTTAGCCAAGAACTACTGTATAAGATAAAATGTGATAGCCTTATAGAAACTAAAGATTTCATCTGAAAAATAGCTATGTTCTGTTTTTTATTCACTGACTGTTTTGAAATGCAGGTTTTCAGGTGATAGGATTAACTAGCAAAGACTAGTTCCTTCAAATGAAGCTTCTTTTTTTAAAAAAGATTTTATTTATTTATTTATTTATTTATTTATTTGAGAGAGAGAGCACAGGGTGGGGGAGGAGGGAAGGGGTGGAGGGAGAGGGAGAAGACTCCCCTCTGGGCAGGGAGCTAATACAGGGCTTTATACCAGGACCCCAGGATCATGACCTGAGGCAAAGGCAGACACTTAACTGACTGAGGCCCCCAGGCGCCCCTAAGGCTGCTCATTTTAAAATTTTATTTATTTATTTATTTATTTATTTATTTATTTATTTATTTATTTATTTATTTAAGTATGCTCTGTGCCCAACATGGGGCTCAAACTCATGACCCCGAGATCAATAGTCACATGTTCTACCAACTGAGCCAGCCAAGTGCCCCCATATACACTCTTAAATAAAGGTGGCTTTTTTCCCCAGGCAACTGAAGAATTAGAACAACCAGTAAGTGTGGGTGGAGGTACCAGCATGTTTATCTTTCACTGCTTTTGAACCATCAGTACAAACATTTACACTGTCAAAAAAGCAAACAGCTTAATGCTACTATGAAAATCATTTTCACCTTGCAGACCCCCTTACAAAAAATTACAGAACCCCTGGGCACCCATGGAACAGACTTGGGAACTGACACTTGGTAAAACCTTCTTATCCAACTGATGATTAAATTATCTTCA
Source organism: Leptonychotes weddellii (assembly GCF_054177405.1). Taxonomy (NCBI): domain Eukaryota; kingdom Metazoa; phylum Chordata; class Mammalia; order Carnivora; family Phocidae; genus Leptonychotes; species Leptonychotes weddellii. The sequence continues at coordinate 3,573 of NW_028058703.1, forward strand.
GCATTCACCATACTCAAATACCTCCAATGACAAAAACTCATTGTCATCCTAAATTGATCATTACATCTTTAAAAAACACCATCCAAAAACAAAACAAAACAGCTTCTTTATATTAAACAAAAATACTTCCTCTACTTTCAGACATTGGCCCTCGGTCTACTCTCTGCGATCAATTGCAAATTCCTTTCAAATATTTGGGAAAGTTAATTTTTCTTCTTTTGTCTTCTGTGTTAAGTACTTTGGTTCTTTACATTTTATATGGTATGAATGTGAGCCTATCACAATCATAGTTGCTCTCTGAGTAGGTTTCTGATGGCTTAACAAATGAGGCACACATAACAGTGTCCTGTCACTCTCCCATCGTACACTCTGCTTCTCAACTCTATCATTCCAGAAAGACTGTTGCTGTTAGTGTAGCCTGAAATTAAGGACAATATTTGGAGGAGCCCTACATCCTCTTAAGTTACCAGTAGTCTAAAACCTTTGAATTATTTTTCATATTTATAGGCTCTATTCTGTTTCTCCTACTCTGTATTTATGAAATTGATTATTTGGACTCAAGCATAACAACACATTTGTTATTTTTTTCTATATACAATCAACTATTCTAAGATTTTATAGCTTGAGATCATAATTCTGTCATGCTATGGAGCAAAAAATACTTTGGGTTAGGGTAGCATGACAGAGCTTCAGAAAAAAGAGGAGATAAGACCTGTGTTTTGAAGAATATGCTGGCTCTAGATAGATGGAGAGCTAATCTCAATGATTCGTCTCTAAATTTGCTCTGCTTTCTATATTCCCTGTCACTGTTGAGACACGGGCATCTACCTGATAACTCACACAGTCACACCAGATCTTCTACCTGGAATATGCGTCATTCACTTTGGCTTGCTGCTCTTGGCTTGGCTTATGAATGAACTCCTCTGGAAAGCCTGCCTCGACTGGCTTACTCTCCATTATAATTATTCTCGTTCCAAAATGATAACACAGAACCTTATATTTGCTTTGTCTTATGCTATGCTTATCACAGCATCTTATTGGCCATATAAATATATACCTGCATCTTCTATTGATTGGAGCTTCTTGAGAAGGGCCATGTCTCAGGTATCTCTATGGTCCATAGTAACCAGTATGGCTTATGGTATACAGTTAGTAGTCAATAATATTTTTTTAAACACTGAAAAATTGTATCAGTGATTGAATACGACAAAAGAAGGCCTCCAAGTCATGAAGAAGAGACAGGGAAAAGAGGAGGGATAATGACCCAACAATATAAGAAGTATTGAGGACATAATGATATGCAGATAATTTCAACTATTTATCATCATCCTAAGAGTATAATGAAGCTACCTATGGGGTCATTTGAACTCCAAAATAGATATTATGCATGTGTGAGACAGAATTAGTCATTTCGAATGCTAGTACAATATAGGTAAATAAAAATAATAAGAAAGCTATGCCCGGCAAAAGTACATATGGATTCACTCATCTATACATTCATTCAACACTACTCTCTTGTGCCCCTACCACTCACCTCATGCAGAGATACTATGTGTGTAAAGGTACAAGAAGCAGGAATAAAACATAACAGGTTTTTAAGCAATGATAATCAACTCGGCAAGATTCTGCTATTCATTAATATACCATGACCAGTTGTTTCTTGCCCATCAGCTTGGCTTGCTCCTTGCAAAGCATGAGAGATCAAGCAAAAGTCAGTTATCTTCTATCTGCTAAGGCGCCATATTATTGTTCTTAATAGCAACCACACAATTTATGTCAAACTAGTGGTTATAAATTTGTACTAGAACCCGGTGGTCATCTGGATACTTTTGGTTTTGTTCAGCTTCAAAGTAAATTTAGCATCAAGTGTTCTTCTATGCTCTACTAATATGAGGTAATAATCAAGGTCAGACTTTAAAACAAATGAATTTTATGGATTCATTAATCCACTCATTTAAAGGCCATATTTACCAGCATTACACCAGGCATTGGGGATAAAAATATATATAAGTTAGGCTTCAGATTCAAGCAAAATCCTAAAACATAATGTACCAATAGCTCATAACACCACTCTTACTTGCTTAACCCTTCTGTAGCAATCTTCTTCCACTGCTTTTTATTATTTATTTTTTTTATTAACATAATGTATTATTTGTTTCAGGGTGCTTTTTAAAACTATATATGACTCCCCATATATGAAGAGGATGCTAATGATCTCACTACCATACCAATGGCGATTTGTTGAAATAAATTCATTCTTCTTTTACAGCCAAAGACATGGGCAACAGAGGCACACACTTACACATCAATTAATAACATAAAGGAATTTACAAGCTCCAAATATTCAAATCACAAACTTTCCCTCTCCCAGTCTCACTCACTTCCAAAATTAAATCAGTCTCTTTCTTTACTGAATACCCCTTCCTGCACCCACCCCAATTACCTGCAGATTTGTACCAGAATATCCTTTTCTCAAGATTTCCTGTATTTGTCTATAAATGAAATGGACCTCCTCTAGTTACCTCCAGTTGCTGCCAAGCTGGATGTTTTCACCAGTTACCAAAGATTCATCGCACTTAAAACCCAGGAAAACTCCTCACCTAACCACTGGTCAAAACAAACCCAAAATCCAGGCTATCATCACTGATTTCACCATATATTTTGACCTCCACTACCCTTCACCCAGACACCCCTTTAAACTGAATCTTGCTATTCCAACTCCTAGGAAGAAGTGTTACTTCTACAGAGAGGAAGAGATTGGGGAGCACAGGGTGGAGAGGGAGGGAAGAACATTGAGATCAACTGGTATGCATTTCCACTGTATACATTTCCACTGCCTGAGTCTATTAATGGTGTTAAGCAAATGTTTCTCAAACAGAGTTCCAAAGACCACAAACTTAGATTCCTGAGATTCATTAGGAATTGCTGTATACTATGTCCATTTTTAAGACTCATATGCTAACTACTCTTAGAAATTTTATTATTGAAAAACACTATTTCAACACCAATCCTCATACTTAACTGATAACAAAAAATGTGTGTGTGCAAGAGACAGACAGAGAAAATGACAGTAACACTCCCAAAAAACCAGTATTCTAACTGGAAACACTGTCTATGGCTAAACTTCAGCAGTTCCTTTATCCACTTTCTTTCATTTTTTTTCCTGATTAAAACTCTTCAGAGTGTAGGAATAGAGGGAATATACCTCAATATCATAAAAGCCATCTACAAAAAACCCACAGCAAATATCATTCTCAATGGGAAAAAACTGAGAACTTTTGCCCTAAGGTCAGGAACACGGCAGGGATGTCCACTATCACCACTTTTGTTCAACATAGTACTAGAAGTCCTACCCTCAGCAATCAGACAACAAAAAGAAATAAAAAGCATTCAAATGCGCAAAAAGAGAGCCAAATTCTCTCTTCACAGATGACATGATACTTTATGCAGAAAACCCAAAAGACTCCACCCCCAAAATTGCTAGAACTCATACAGGAATTCAGCAAAGTGGCAGGATATAAAGTCAATGCATAGAAATTAGTTGCTTTTCTATATACTAACAATGTAACTATAGAAAGAGAAATTAAGGAATCAATTCCATTTACAATAGCACCAAAAACCATAAGATACCTAGGAATAAACCTAACCAAAGAGGTGAAGGATCTATACCTAGAAACTACAGAACACTTGTGAAAGAAATTGAGGAAGCACAAAGAGATGGAAAAACATACCATGCTCATGGATTGGAAGAATAAACATTCTTAAAATATCTATGCTGTCCAGAGCAATCTACACTTTCAATGCCATCCCTATTAAAATAGCATTGGCATTTTTCAAAGAGCTGGAACAAACAATCCTAAAATTTGTATGGAACCAGAAAAGACCCCAAATTGCCAAGGGAATGTTGAAAAAGAAAAACAAACCTGGGGGCATCATGTTGCCTGACTTCAAGCTCTATTACAAACCTGTGATCACCAAGACAGCATGGTACTGGCACAAAAACAGACACATAGATCAATGGAACAAAATAGAGACTCCAGAAATGGACCTGCAAATCTATGGTCAACTAATCTTCAACAAAGCAGGAAAAAATATCCAATGAAAAAAAAGACAGTCTCTTCAATAAGTGGTGCTGGGAAAATTGGACAGCCACATGCAGAAGAATGAAGCTGGACCACTCCCTTACACCATACAAAAAGATAAACTCAAAATGGATGAAAGACGTCAATGTGAGACAGGAATCCATCAAAATCCTACAGGAGAACATAGGCAATAACCTCTTTGAAATCTGCCACAGCAACTTCTTTCAAAACACGTCTCTCTTTTTTTTTTAATTTTACTTCTTTATTTGACAGACAGAGAGAGAGAGCACAAGCAGGGGGAGTGGCAGACAGAGGGAGAGAGAGAAGCAGACTCCCCACTGGGCAAGGAGCCCAATGCGGGGCTTGATCCGAGGACCCCGGGATCATGACCCAAGACAAAGGCAGATGCTCAACCGACTGAGCCACCCAGGGGCCCCTCAAGACACATCTCCAAAGGCAAGGGAAACAAAAGCAAAAATGAACTTTTGGGACTTCATCAAGATAAAAAGCTTCTGCACAGCAAAGGAAAACTAAGAGGTAACCCACGGAATGGGAGAAGATATTTGCAAATGACACTACAGATAAGGGTTGGTATCCAAGATCTATAAAGAAGTTCTCAAACTCAACACCCAAAAAACAAATAATCAAGTCAAAAAATGGGCAGAAGACATGAACAGACACTTCTCCAAAGAAGACATACAAATGGCTAACAGACACATGAAAAGATGTTCAACATCATTAGCCATCAGGGAAATTCAAATCAAAACCACATTGAGGGGTGGGCGCCTGGGTGGCTCAGTTGGTTAAGCGACTGTCTTCGGCTCAGGTCATGATCCTGGAGTCCTGGGATCGAGTCCCGCATCGGGCTCCC
>NW_028058704.1:0-398 GCF_054177405.1 Leptonychotes weddellii
TAATATCTAACAACATATACATACACACAGATAATATATAATAAAATTGATCACACAGTGACAAAAGCATTGACTGGCAACCAGGACTAATCATGACTTTTACCAGTAACAAAAAAGGAAAAAAGTCAGACATACTGAAATAAACCTAGTTTGAATAATCATATAACAGAAGTATTATGTGATTATAATTACAATTCTTTTTTTTTTTTTTAAGATTTTTTTTTTATTTATTTATTTGAGACAGAGAGAATGAGAGAGAGAGAGCACATGAGAGGGGGGAGGGTCAGAGGCAGAAGCAGGCTCCCTGCCGAGCAGGGAGCCCGATGCGGGACTCGATCCAGGGACTCCAGGATCATGACCTGAGCCGAAGGCAGTCGCTTAACCAACTGAGCCACCCA
>NW_028058705.1:0-398 GCF_054177405.1 Leptonychotes weddellii
ATGTGTTGAGTATCTAAAATGCCAATAATTTTTAAAATGCAGTTGCTGTATTAAGTTGTTTTGTGTTATATTTCAGAAGTATTAAAATGTTAAAAGATTTTATTATGGAGGATACACATAAATCTGTATCATAGATAATTCAAGGTAGGAATAGAAAATTCAAGTTCCTTATCTATAGTCACATAGAAGTTAAAAGCTGGGGGCGCCTGGGTGGCTCAGTTGGTTAAGCGACTGCCTTCGGCTCAGGTCATGATCCTGGAGTCCCGGGATCGAGTCCCGCATCGGGCTCCCTGCTCGGCAGGGAGTCTGCTTCTCCCTCTCCTGCTCCCCCCTCTTGTGCTCTTTCTCTCTCTCACTCTCTCTCTCAAATAAATAAATAAAATCTTTAAAAAAAAAAA
>NW_028058706.1:0-398 GCF_054177405.1 Leptonychotes weddellii
CCATGGTCTGTGTTTCAGTTTTTGCTTCACTTGCTCTGGAGTGAGGGGTACATACTAGCATTTCCGTCTTTGTGATCTGCTTGTTCAAATTCTTTACCATTTTTTCCTGTTGGATTGCTGGTCTTGTTGTTCTGTAAGGACTTTTGTAAATTAGATAGATTCATCCTTTATCTGGTATGTGTTAAAAATACTAGGTCCCGGGACGCCTGGGTGGCTCAGTTGGTTAAGCGACTGCCTTCGGCTCAGGTCATGATCCTGGAGTCCCGGGATCGAGTCCCGCATCGGGCTCCCTGTTCGGCAGGGAGTCTGCTTCTCCCTCTGACCTTCCTCCGTCTCATGCTCTCTGTCTCTCATGCTCTCTCTCTCAAATAAATAAATAAAATCTTTAAAAAAAAAAA
>NW_028058707.1:0-398 GCF_054177405.1 Leptonychotes weddellii
TCTGTGGTTAGGAATAAGTTTTGTATAAAATGATGTGTGTGTGTGACTATGTGATATCTATGTGCATATATATGTGTATATATGAATGTAACCTACATTAATATATATTCCTTCATTTCATCATTCATTCTTTTTTAGGCTTCCTCCTTTCAATCTTATCTTGGAAACAGGAGGCCATGTAACGGGAAATAAAACCTCAGGGGCGCCTGGGTGGCTCAGTTGGTTAAGCGACTGCCTTCGGCTCAGGTCATGATCCCAGGGTCCTGGGATCGAGTCCCACATCGGGCTCCCGGCTCAGCAGGAAGCCTGCTTCTCCCTCTCCCACTCCCCCTGCTTGTGTTCCTGCTCTCGCTGTCTCTGTCTCTGTCAAACAAATAAATAAAATCTTTAAAAAAAAA
>NW_028058708.1:0-398 GCF_054177405.1 Leptonychotes weddellii
GTTAGGTCGTCCACAGAATTCTAACTACTTTTGGCTCTGAAAATCTTCAACTGTGGTGCAAACCGCTCATGGTTTATCTCAGTCAGCAACACAGCATGGATCCTGAGTCATAATCTCTTATGTATCTCTCCAAGTGTACAATTTATGGTCAGTTACCAGCATACAGTGGTTTCTGGAGGTGTTAAAAAGCAGTAAAATATGGGGCGCCTGGGTGGCTCAGTTGGTTAAGCGACTGCCTTCGGCTCAGGTCATGATCCTGGAGTCCCAGGATCGAGTCCCGCATCGGGCTCCCTGCTCGGCAGGGAGTCTGCTTCTCCCTCTGACCCTCCTCCCTCTCATGCTCTCTGTCTCTCATTCTCTCTCTCTCAAATAAATAAATAAAATCTTTAAAAAAAAAA
>NW_028058709.1:0-398 GCF_054177405.1 Leptonychotes weddellii
TTTTTTTTTTTTTAAAGATTTTATTTATTTATTTGAGAGAGAGAGAATGAGAGAGAGCACATGAGAGGGGGGAGGGTCAGAGGGAGAAGCAGACTCCCCGCCGAGCAGGGAGCCCGATGCGGGACTCGATCCCGGGACTCCAGGATCATGACCTGAGCCGAAGGCAGTCGCTTAACCAACTGAGCCACCCAGGCGCCCCGAGAGCTTGTTTCTTATACACATTTCTATGCCTAGTTTGGAAAAGTCCATGAGGCCTCAGAAATTTTGGATACTCAATTGTCAAAAAGACAATGTGGGCATGAGCTAGAGATCCTTGGTCAATATGTAATGACTGTGAGCTGTAAAAATGCAGATCACCATGTTTCTCATGCCCACTGCCCCACCCATAATCCCTGCCA
>NW_028058710.1:0-398 GCF_054177405.1 Leptonychotes weddellii
GCACCAAGGCACTTGGAGAGCTCCCCATCAGCCCATTAGAACCCCCACTCTTAAATAAGAGCAAATAATCAAAGTTTTCCATAAATCCCCCCCAAAAAGCACCTAGTTTAAAAGACAAAGGAGAGAACAAGAGAAAAGGAAACTGAAAGAAAAAGACACTGTGCAGGAAGAAAAGACTATTAAAAATTAAAATGTAACTGGGGCGCCTGGGTGGCTCAGATGGTTAAGCGTCTGCCTTCGGCTCAGGTCATGATCCCAGGGTCCCGGGATCGAGCCCCACATCGGGCTCCCTGCTCAGCGGGAAGCCTGCTTCTCCCTCTCCCACTCCCCCTGCTTGTGTCCCCTCTCTCTCTGTCTCTCTCTCTCTGTCAAATAAATAAATAAAATCTTTAAAAAAA
>NW_028058711.1:0-398 GCF_054177405.1 Leptonychotes weddellii
TCAGGAAGGCTACCATACTTAAAAGACACAAAAGCTAATTTAACAAGTTTCTTAGAAATGATTTCTAGGGTGGAAGCTGGCCTTAGTTACCAATGCTCCTCAGTCTCTGAGGTATATTTTAAACCTTCAGAAAGTTGATCAGGGCTATTTGAATTAGACAGTTGTTCTGATATTGGGTAATCAAGAATGATTGAGTTCCGGGGCGCCTGGGTGGCTCAGTTGGTTAAGCGACTGCCTTCGGCTCAGGTCATGATCCTGGAGTCCCGGGATCGAGTCCCGCATCGGGCTCCCTGCTCGGCAGGGAGTCTGCTTCTCCCTCTGACCCTCCTCCCTCTCATGCTCTCTGTCTCTCATTCTCTCTGTCTCAAATAAATAAATAAAATCTTAAAAAAAAAAAA
>NW_028058712.1:0-398 GCF_054177405.1 Leptonychotes weddellii
TTTTTTTTTTAAGATTTTTATTTATTTATTTGAGACAGAGAGAATGAGAGAGAGAGAGCACATGAGAGGGGGGAGGGTCAGAGGCAGAAGCAGACTCCCTGCCGAGCAGGGAGCCCGATGCGGGACTCGATCCCGGGACTCCAGGATCATGACCTGAGCCGAAGGCAGTTGCTCAACCAACTGAGCCACCCAGGCGCCCTGGACTTGTCTTGATGTTAGGAGAACAGGGGTGTGGGATGCCTCCCAGGTGTGAATGTCTGGTTCCGTCGTTGGCAAATTGGCCCACCGATGGCAGAAGGCCTCCTGGTCATTGGCCTCATATGACTGAGGACCCTAAAGAGGACTGGATTCATTTGCAGATATATACCTCCTACCACTCTTTCTCAAATGCTCCCTGC
>NW_028058713.1:0-398 GCF_054177405.1 Leptonychotes weddellii
GGGTGGCTCAGTTGGTTAAGCGACTGCCTTCGGCTCAGGTCATGATCCTGGAGTCCCGGGATCGAGTCCCGCATCGGGCTCCCTGCTCGGCAGGGAGTCTGCTTCTCCCTCTCCTGCTCCCCCCTCTTGTGCTCTTTCTCTCTCTCACTCTCTCTCTCAAATAAATAAATAAAATCTTTAAAAAAAAAAAAAAAAAAAAAGAATATCACTAGATGTGAATTTATAGGCCAGTATCTTCAAAAGGATGAAGCTCTGGGGAGAAGAAAATAAGGAAAGTTGGCATGGTCATTCAAGAAAGGTGTATCAGTTAATGCTTTTGATTTCCAGCAAGAGAAACAGGCTGTAATTAACTTAAACAAAAAGGGCATTTGTTGGAAGATCATCAGGAACTCAGGTTA
>NW_028058714.1:0-8524 GCF_054177405.1 Leptonychotes weddellii
GATTGTATGTAAAAAATGGACTCTGAGAAACAAACTGAGGGTTCTAGAGGGGAGGGGGGTGGGGGGGGTGGGTTAGCCTGGTGATGTGTATTGAAAGAGGGCACGTACTGAATGGAGCACTGGGTGTTATACACAAACAATGAATCATGGAACACTACATCAAAAACTAATGATGTAATGCATGGTGATTAACATAACATAATAAAATAAAATTTAAAAATATTTAGGGAAAACATACACACTTAAACTTATTAATGTATAGAAAGTGTCATCTGATGATCATGATGTTGGTGATGGTGGACAGTGTAAACACAGTTGTGTAAGTTTTTTAAGGAAGTGTGGAATTTGGAGGGAGTATGGAGGGAATGGCCTTATGGGAGGGAGTATATTCAGTAGTGAAAAGTTGAGAGCACTTATTTTTTAAATCTTCTCTAGGAGAGTTTAACAGAGAATAGTGGTCAGATATTTAAAGAATAGGAAAGTAAGATAACTAGAGAAATGAAGCAGGATTTTGGGTAGTGATGATGGTACAGCTAAGGGTGGTCATAATGAATTTATATTTTCCACTGTTTGTGACTCTGTCTAATAGCATTTGAAATTTAGTTCCTGGAGTGCAGGAACACTGAAAATGGACAATTGGGGTGCTCTACAGCTAGAGTGTGGCCTGACAAAGACAATGAGTATTCAGAATCAAGTGAGTTTATGGCATTGACATAAGAATCATCAAAATGGTGTATGGGAGGGAGGAGGAGGAGAAAACAAGATGTTAATGAACATGGGAGTTCAAACAAGGTTGAAGAATGGTCCCAAGGGAGAAGATAAACAAAACCTGCAAGAGAGTATTGTGGTCAGAACCTGTGATATTTGAATTAGTGGTTTTGGAAACGGATAGTTTTTGTTTTTTTTTTTAAGATTTTACTTATTTATTTGACAGAGAGAGAGCGAGAGAGGGAACACAAGCTGGGGGAGCTGGAGAGGGAGAAGTAGGCTCCCTGCCGAGCAGGCCCCTGGGATCATGACCTGAGCCAAAGGCAGATGCTTAAGGACTGAGCCACCCAGGCGCTCTGAAAGTGGATAGTTTTTAATGATCATAGTGTTTGGTTATGAACACTGGGTGTATGTAGTTTAAGAGGAGTGGAAACAATATTGGGAATAAGGGATTCAAAGAACTGATGGCCAAGAGCAGGATGAATTATATACCATTAAAGATGAAGCAGAACTTTGAATTAAGAAGCCTGAGTCTGGTGCCAAAATGTTGGGTAATTGAAGAGCAGAAAATGGATAGTCTGTAGGTCTGGGAATAGGAGAAGAAAATAATGATACACGTATACAGCAACATTCTTGAAAGAGCAGAGGGTTTTAAAAGAGGGTGAAGTGGTACTGGTCTGGTGGCCGGGGAGTTCAAGGTGGACATCAATTCACCTCCTGATTCTGAAGGAATGTGATGGGGATAGAAAGAGCCTTTGAGAGATCTGCAGGGGAACTCAGCTTTTCTAAATCTCATCATTTTGTGGTTCAGTGCTTTTGTAAATAGCTGTACACTGTGTTTCACTCAGCAGCAGCCCTGAGTCACAGAACAGAGACACCAGACACCCTGGCATGGTTGAAGCTAAGGGAAGCACAATCCGTAGAAGAGGTGGAAAATCGGTGTGCTCTAGACCAAGCAGGGGCAAATGTTGATCAAGCAATTTCAACAGATATTTACCAAAAAATTACCTAGGTGAAGAATCCGCAGATGGGACAATTCAAACCCACTTCCAGAAATGCGGAATTGTTTCCCTGAGCCCATCATCCACAGAGTCTGACGCACTCATCTGATACACAGGCAGCATGTTCTCTTAGATTCCACAAAGGGAGGGACCAGGAGCTATGACTTCCATCACTGGTTCTTCTGCTAATCGTCAGACCTTGAACAAACACATTTCCAGAGCCACTGATTCCCTACCCACAAAGTAAGTGATAATTGACTAGATAACCACTAATTACCTTTCCAGCCACATGTATCCTGGCTGACTTCTACCCTAGTCCACGTTCCCACAAACATTCAGAGCCCCACTGGCTGGGGCCCTCCTCACTTAGTGGTCTTGCCACACAGTAAAAAAGAGCCTGCTTTGTATCATGAGCTAGGGAAACCCCTCTATTATTTAGAGGACAAAGCAGGTTACCTCGTCGCACTCTAAAAATTGACAAATGGGCAACACACATTTCTAGTGCCAGAAACAATCTCTTTAAATATAAAGGAGAGGAGAGAAAAGTAATAGCAGTTGGGGGATTTCCCAATAGGCCTTTAAAAAATCCCACAAAGATAGATGGTCTATTCAGATCATAAGAGCAAGGAGACCCACCAAACCAAGACGAGGAGTTAAACTTTCTTAAACAGATGATAATAATATCAATCTCTCTTTTCTGTTGATGTCCCCCCCCACCCCGACTCCATTGCCTCAGAGGAACTGTATCTTCTTCCTGGCTTGGCATGAAGACTGCTAGAGAATTAAAAATAAATGGGAGGAAATTCAGGGGAGATAGATAGAGGACATAATCTCAGATAGCCAATAATTTTGCCTTTACTCAATTTAACACCCACAGGAAAAGCAAAGGAATCTTTCATTTAATATGTTTTAAATGCCACAAAATGCTAAGAAGTATATCAGAGTAAATACTATTAAAATAAAATATGTTCAGTTCCATTTTAAATTAGAAAAAAGAAAAAAAGTCTTTGGATAAAAATTCAGATATTAATTTTGGATTCTAAGTGAGCACTTTATCGCTTTTCACAATGTGCATTCAAAATGTACCTGCTTCCATCACAGCATTTTAAGCAAATTTCTCATCTATTTATAAATCAGAGCAACCATCTTGTGTGATACTCTGTGCTGGGCTCCCTAGAGAACAGGAAAGAGCACAAGGCAGGGCCTCTAATCTAAAGTAATTTACAGTCTAGTAAGGAAACAGTACATACATAGTAAAATGCTTTCAAACGTGCACATGTAGATGCCCACACAAAAACAGGCTGTGTGGTTGAAATGGCTAAGTAGTGCTTAACTAATTGCCAGATGACTAGTAAAAAAAGCAAAAGTGATATTTCAGAGATGGGATAGATCAAATTGTGGCAAATTGGTGGATAGATCAAATTGGTGCTAACAAGCACTTCCAAAACTCATTTGATTCAGTAAGTAAATTAATTCTCCAGGTTGTATACCTGGTAAGAAGCAAACCAGTATCTGAACTTAAAGTCAAATTTGATCTTCTTTTCACTGCACTGTGCCACCAACCTCACTTTGAATAATGAGAAGGACTTGCTTGATAAAAAAAAAATACTAGCATTACACAGGTTATAGAGTTCTTAATAAATTATTTTTTATAATTTTTATAACAGTTTTTGAGATATAGCTCACATTTTAAAAGAATCACCTTTTTAAAGTACAATTCAGTGGCCTTGAGTATATTCACAGAGTTGAGCAGCCATGACCACTCTCTGATTTTACATAATTTACATCCCTACAACAAGAAACCCCATACTCATCAGCCATCACTCCCCACTCCCTGCTTTCCTTAGCCTCTGCAAAGCACTAATCCACTTCCTTTCTCTATGAATTTGCCAGTAAACCATCCAATAGGCTTAGTGTTCAAAGCAGGCTGTATCTTTCCTCCACTTCCCTTGTCAATTACAAAGTCAAGATTGGATCTAAAGTCATACTTTCAAACAAGAGTAACCAGTAAACCAACTCACTAAATAACGCTAGTTTATTCAGTTTAAGAAATAAAAGGAATACACACACAGACATGCATATGGACATGCATATAGTACACACACACACTTATAAAATAGGATAAGTATGACAGACATATAGTTATTAGAGTCCAGCAGGGGAATATGTTTTTCATTTTAAGCTTTAAATCACAAATATTCTTTTTCTTTTACAATAAACCAAGATTAAATGAGGAGAAAAGGAGATATGTAAGCAAAGTTCCTCTAATCTACGTCTTTGTTAATATCCTAAATAGCTAATGGGAAAGATCATCCTAATGATACTTTACACATTCATCATCTTCCAAAGGCTGCAAGTATCTTGAATCTCCTCAATTTTCCTATTTACACATAAAAAGAAAAATAAAAATGGCAGATGAATTGTCCTAAATCTGTGAAAAATGCCAAATCCATACTAGATGCTTAGATACTTTTTAGCATATGGCTATCTCATTTTTTAAACTACCCATCCTTGTTTGACTTGATATAACCTGATTTGCCAACGGCAGCCTTTTAGAGAGGAGTGTAGATAGACACGGAATTCAGGTGTGTGTGTGTGTGTGTGTGCGTGTGTGCATGTGTGCGTGCACCTGCGCACGTGTGTGTTTGCCTTAGATTACTGGGTCGTCTGCCTCAAAACTCATATCCATTTATTATGGGCCAGGCTATAGATATTTCTATAGTAACATCTCTCAATGGTTATTATTTTTTGTTACCAAATAAGGTGACAACCTTAGGCATGCTTTTTCTTTCAGTAGAGAAACCAATAGAAGTAGCTGTGTTTTCTGATTATTCATCACTCTTTATTTGGAAAAAAGCTCTGGGTTTTGATTTAGTATCTCTTCACCCCAGGCACACCTAAATTTCTCTCCCACCTATTCTCTAAGATATGACACAACTCTGTCAACTGTACTAGTAGATCATTCCCAGAAAAGTAAGGAAAAGGGAGGAAGGCAAGTGAAGTGTGTCTTTCAAAAGACAGCTGTGTCGATGCCTTTTCTCTCTTCCTTCGTTCCTTCCTCAAGCATTTATCAAAAACTCACTATGTAAAAGCAAATGCTCCATGCATTGAGGAAGGCATGGAGAAAATAGCCGCTTCTCTGGGCTTTGAGTCTTGACAGTAGGGTATTACCCCCTTTTGTAAGCTTTAAATAACAGCTTCTTATTTTAGAATAATTGCAGATTGAATGAGGAGAAATCTGAAGGTATAAACGAATTTCATCTAGCGAACCATTTTGCCTAAAACCCTCTCTGACTGTTAATCCTATGCACAGTGTCCAGGTCCCTGGGCTTTGCAAGTCTCCTGCTTTGTTGGCTTTATGTTGTATGAAACAGGAAAGAGACTTCTTTCCCCACAGGAGAAGGAACACTCAGCGGGAGACCAGGCTCAGCAGAACACGCCCCCTGAACATGCTAGAAATCCACAGCTCATCAGTGCAGAAATCAAACATGTCTGATTTATATACAAACAATGGTGACATGATTGTCACAGCACACATGGTGACTTCCCTGGCTTGGGAAATTATCCAAAAAATCAACTAACAAGCACTTCAAAGAGGGGTGCAGAATAGGATTCTTTTGTTGCCTGCCATGTGTGTCTTTCTTCAAAGTCAAGTGGCCAAATCTACTCAGAACAGATTTTCTTTTTTAAAAAAAGCTTAGATGAACCATGAGAGACTATGGACTCTGAGAAACAAACAGGGTTAGAGGGGAGAGGGAAGGGGTGGAGGGGTAGCCCGGTGATGGGTATTAAGGAGGGCACATACTGAATGGAGCACTGGGTGTTATATGCAAACAATGAATCATGGAACATTACATCAAAAACTAATGATGTATTGTATGGTGACTAACATAACATAATAAAATTTTAAAAATTAAAAAAACATTACACTGCAAAAAAAAAAAAAAACTTTATTTATTTGAGAGAGAGAGAGCCCATGAGTGGGGAGAGGGGCAGAGAGAGAGGGAGAGAATCCTCAAGCAGACTCCCCACTGAGCACAGAGCTCACTGTGGGGCTCAATCTCATGACCCTGAGATCATGACCTGAGCTGAAATCAAGAGTTGGACACCCCTAGAGCAGATGTTTTTATGTCTAAAAAGGTAGATTTGGTTAATTCAGTGCTATTATGCATATCAGATATCTTTCTTTTTATAATAATGTAACAAAACTGTCTTCATCTTGTCCTCATTAACTAGATCCCCTGTCTACAATCTCCCCTCTTACAAGTTTCCTCTGACCGTGGTCAATCGTTTTGTAGAATAAATCAGTAAAATGACACAAGCATTCATTATGAGGTCTTATAGAGCTCAGTTGATTCCTGTAACATTTGGATCCAGCAGATAAAGAGTTCAGTTGTTATGTGTTATAAAAAGCTCTAGGGCATAGGAGAAAGGTAATCAATTTAAAACATTCATTCCTCATTCAATCTTATGATCATTATAAATTTCTGTACATGAGAAAGAAATATTGTCTATTTTAATACTTATTTTGCAAAACTGAGTAAAGAAGCAACACAGAAAGAAGATTTCACCTACTGATCAGTTATATCACATATATTTTATCTTACACTAGATAAGATGAAATCCAGTGCACTTGACACATACACTTCTTTCCTGCCTTCTAACAAAGACATATATATGTTAACTTCTTTGAGCTAATCAAATGAACAAACTATTTCAAAATAAATTCATTTGAGAAAAGAAGCAATCTGAGTCACCATAACATCATGTATGTAGACTGACACAAATTGTGTCATTCATCACTAATGCCCATTGAAGTGCTTCATTGTATGATATACCTAGCCCAGAGTAGAAAGCTATAGAAATATTTGACTTTGAGATTTTATAAGAGAAAAAAAAAATAGAAATCTTTGAAATAGTATGACAAATCTGACTTATCATACTATTTCTCTCTCTACTCTCATCATTTACCCACATAGAACAATGACCAAAATGGAAATAGCACTAATGTGGTTTTTTGGGAAGTCAGCACAACTATTTAATAATAATGATGGGAAAAGGCTCAGGATTGTTTAGTTTATTAGATTATTTACCATATATTAAGCCTCCATTCTGTTCTAGTGCTATAGGAGTAAACAAAAGGGAAATGATTTTTTGGGGGGGTCTCCACAGAGCTTATGATCTTGGGTGGGAGAGAGTCAATAAACAAGGTAACATATTTATACATTATGAGCTCTCCTTGTTAGAAGGCAGAAAGGGGTATTACATGTGAAGTACACAGTGTACTTTTTTAAAAATGCTAGATCAACTATATGAAAGATTTCCATTCATATAGCATTATTTATTGAGGTCCCAATATGAATAAATAATATACTTTAATAAAAGAAATTTATCTTTGTCTATGAGTAATTTGTTTTCAGACATACTTATTGGAAGCAAAAACAACAACAACAACAATGTACTTTTACTTTGTAAAGTCTAGTGGATGGTAAAAATAAATGTGCTAATTTAATTGATCTGCCCAAGTTCCCGAGATCAGTGTTCCAGGGATGACATACCACCACATGCCTTCAAAGATGAAAGCAAGGAAAACAAAGGGATGGTTTGTGTAGACGTGGCTGTGAACAACAACCTATCAACCAACCTTCATTCAACAGGGCCACCAAGGCACTGGGGGAGAGAGGCTAGCTAAGGAAGGTCACCAGGCAATGAGAGAGGGCGGAAGTGAATGTATCCAGGGGAAAGATTAACAATAAATTTCAGGGCTCCAGACCAGAAAGCGTTCTTAGGATAGTTTCTGAACATTTTCTATGCAAAATGTTGAACTATAAGAATCCATTGCAAGAAGAGCTCAGACATCCAACTTCACTGATGTCTTTGGTAGATGCCTGTCTCGCCAATGTCACAGGTCAGCCTGAGTACTGGACAGGGACTTTGGGGAAGCCTGGAGGAAAGGTGACCAGATGGAAGCAGATACAAAATCCGCCTCCCCAGCTCCCCTGTCCATTTCCCTCCTGTCCTAATGATTGCCTTGCCCTTGCTCCCATAACAATCCAGACTCCTGAGGTTATTCTCAATTGAAAATTTGTTTTAAGTGAACACCTAGTGTGAATTTCAGCGGAATCACAACACAATTCTGTTATTACAGGGGAAAATTAAGATCTGCATTACACAGAACTGCACTAGATATTACTATCTCCATGTGAAGCATGACTTAAGCTCAGAGTGTTTAGCAACAGCTTTATAACATAAGTCAAAATAAAATTGGTTTCCATGCCTCCCATATAGTTACATAAAAATCATAAGTAGCAAAAATGTTCATGGCTTATATTTATGGCTTACCAAGTCTTTGTGCATTGTCTTATTATGTAACCACCCACAATGAATATATAAACTGGTTAATTTTCTCCCCTTCTATATACTTCTTTACATCTTTTATAACTGGGACCTGATTGTGAAAAAGAACCAAGCATAGAATATTTTCTGTAGTGAAAAATGAAATTTAAGTTGTGCTTAATTAGAATGAGGTGGCTATGACTTATAGTCAGCAATGCATTGCACACCATTTATTCCTCCCAACGAGATAGGTATGTTGCACTGATGAAACTTGAAGCTCGGGTGCCTGGGTGGCTCAGTTGGTTAAGCAACTGCCTTCGGCTCAGGTCATGATCCTGGAGTCCCGGGATCGAGTCCCGCATCGGGCTCCCTGCTCGGCAGGGAGTCTGCTTCTCCCTCTGACCCTCCTCCCTCTCATGCTCTCTGTCTCTCATTCTCTCTGTCTCAAATAAATAAATAAAATCTTTAAAAAAAAAAAA
>NW_028058715.1:0-398 GCF_054177405.1 Leptonychotes weddellii
ATATTTCTCTTGAGGGCCAAAAATCATACAACCTCTGCAATACAATGTTAAGTGCTAAATGACTTTTGCCTAATTCTCAAGTCACGCCAGAAAATCTGAAGTTGTTTCCCTCTCAAAAAAAAGATAAAATGCACTGATAAAATGACTTCATTTTAAGTTTTACAGCATACTGGCTTTCATCACTTTAAAAGGAATCCTTGGGCGCCTGGGTGGCTCAGTTGGTTAAGCGACTGCCTTCGGCTCAGGTCATGATCCTGGAGTCCCGGGATCGAGTCCCGCATCGGGCTCCCTGCTCGGCAGGGAGTCTGCTTCTCCCTCTGACCCTCCTCCCTCTCATGCTCTCTGTCTCTCATTCTCTCTGTCTCAAATAAATAAATAAAATCTTTAAAAAAAATAAA
>NW_028058716.1:0-398 GCF_054177405.1 Leptonychotes weddellii
CGCCTGGGTGGCTCAGTTGGTTAAGCGACTGCCTTCGGCTCAGGTCATGATCCTGGGGTCCCAGGATCGAGTCCCGCATCGGGCTCCCTGCTCAGCAGGGAGTCTGCTTCTCCCTCTGACCCTCCCCCCTCTCGTGCTCTCTCTCCCATTCTCTCTCTCAAATGAATAAAT
Organism: Leptonychotes weddellii; assembly: GCF_054177405.1. Taxonomy (NCBI): domain Eukaryota; kingdom Metazoa; phylum Chordata; class Mammalia; order Carnivora; family Phocidae; genus Leptonychotes; species Leptonychotes weddellii. The sequence continues at coordinate 172 of NW_028058716.1, forward strand.
AAAATCTTTAAAAAAAAAAAAAAAAAAAAGAATTCACTGTATATAATCACCAAAATGAAATACATTTTTTTAAATAGTATATCTGAGTCTAATTGCATGTTTTCTTTTTTATGTAACTTGTATTAAACTCATAAAGACATTCTAATTTCTAACTTACTTCAGAGGACTCAGCAGAATAAACACCTATTTGATTGCTGAGTGATTGCTCTTGTGAAAAAGACTTCTTT
>NW_028058717.1:0-398 GCF_054177405.1 Leptonychotes weddellii
CTTTTTTAGGACTCGGCCCAATATAAAATTCCAAAATACAGCATCTTAAAGATTCTTCAGGTATTAATTCAACTAACAAATAATCTTAGTGGCACATCTATATCTCTACAGGGCATAACTTATAGTAGGTATGCAATAAATATTTCTTGAATGACTTCTGTTATATGGGGATATAAAATAATAAAATTAAGTCCCTCAATGGGCGCCTGGGTGGCTCAGTTGGTTAAGCGACTGCCTTCGGCTCAGGTCATGATCCTGGAGTCCCGGGATCGAGTCCCGCATCGGGCTCCCTGCTCGGCAGGGAGTCTGCTTCTCCCTCTGACCCTCCTCCCTCTCATGCTCTCTGTCTCTCATTCTCTCTCTCTCAAATAAATAAATAAAATCTTTAAAAAAAAAAA
>NW_028058718.1:0-398 GCF_054177405.1 Leptonychotes weddellii
TCAATAGACAAATTTATTTTAAATAACAACAAAACTGAACATAGGTATAAACTGAACAAAACAACACAGGTATAATTCTTTGCTAGTTACATATCTTTCACTTCATAAAAAGGAAGGTGGGACTCAAACTAAAACATTATGGAGAATAACTTCAGTATAGTTTTGATTTTTGAGAGCATGTTAATACTCTACATATTCAGGGCGCCTGGGTGGCTCAGTTGGTTAAGCGACTGCCTTCGGCTCAGGTCATGATCCTGGAGTCCCGGGATCGAGTCCCGCATCGGGCTCCCTGCTCGGCAGGGAGCCTGCTTCTGCCTCTGACCCTCCCCACTCTCATGTGCTCTCTCTCTCTCATTCTCTCTGTCTCAAATAAATAAATAAAATCTTTAAAAAAAAAA
>NW_028058719.1:0-398 GCF_054177405.1 Leptonychotes weddellii
CTGGGTGGCTCAGTTGGTTAAGCGACTGCCTTCGGCTCAGGTCATGATCCTGGAGTCCCGGGATCGAGTCCCGCATCGGGCTCCCTGCTCGGCGGGGAGTCTGCTTCTCCCTCTCCTGCTCCCCCCTCTTGTGCTCTTTCTCTCTCTCACTCTCTCTCTCAAATAAATAAATAAAATCTTTAAAAAAAAAAAAAAAAAAAAGAAGTTATTGAGAACATGAGAATGTTTAATATAGCTGAATAACTCGATTTTAATGTTAATTTATACTTAATATAAATAGCTACATGTGACTAGTGACTATCATATTAGATACAAAGATCAAACAACTCAGTCCTTTCTAAAAAGTATATTAGGATTTATATTTGCATTAATTTTTAAATCTGTTATATTGTTTGTCA
>NW_028058720.1:0-398 GCF_054177405.1 Leptonychotes weddellii
GCGAAGAGAGAGAGTTTGACTTCTTATCTGCCAATTTGAATGGATTTTATTTCTTCTTGTTTTCTGATTGCTGTTGCTAGGACTTCTCATACTATGTTGAACAACAGTGGTCAGAGTGGGCCTCCTTTTCGTGTTCCTGATCTTAAGGGAAACACTCTCAGCTTTTCCCCATTGAGGATGATATTTGCAGTGGATTTTTTTTTTTTTTTAAGATTTTATTTATTTATTTGACAGAGAGAGACACAGCGAGAGAGGGAATACAAGCAGGGGGAGTGGGAGAGGGAGAAGTAGACTCCCCGCTGAGCAGGGAGCCCGATGTGGGGCTCGATCCCAGGACCCTGGGATCATGACCTGAGCCGAAGGCAGACGCTTAATGACTGAGCCACCCAGGCGCCCCT
>NW_028058721.1:0-398 GCF_054177405.1 Leptonychotes weddellii
CCATTTCCCCCTAAGAACAAGAAAGTTCAATATAGCCAGCCAGCCATGTAACTAAAATATACTTATTTGGTGGGCATTCCTTAGGCGATAGGGCACTTCCTTTTGGGGGGGGGGGAAGAGGGGAAGAGGGGAATTGATACCACACTACCAACTTTCATGCCAATTGTTTTAGCAAAAGTTTCTTTAAAACCTTTCTTTAGGGGCGCCTGGGTGGCTCAGTTGGTTAAGCGACTGCCTTCGGCTCAGGTCATGATCCTGGAGTCCCTGGATCGAGTCCCGCATCGGGCTCCCTGCTCGGCGGGGAGCCTGCTTCTCCCTCTGACCCTCCCCCCTCTCATGTGCTCTCTCTCTCTCATTCTCTCTGTCTCAAATAAATAAATAAAATCTTTAAAAAAAAA
>NW_028058722.1:0-398 GCF_054177405.1 Leptonychotes weddellii
TTATTTTTCAAGATTACTTTTGCCTCAGTCAAGGTGACATTTTCTCGAGGGATCTGAGTGACCCTGGGGAAATCATTTAACCCCACTGTGTCACTACATGTATCAGCTCTGCCATAGGGGAAGGGAATGAGCAGACACGGGAAGACTGCTCTGGGAAACGAATCATAAGTGAAAAATAAACTGAATTCTTGAAGGTTTTTTTTTTTTTTTTTTTTTTTAAAGATTTTATTTATTTATTTGAGAGAGAGAATGAGATAGAGAGAGCATGAGAGGGGGGAGGGCCAGAGGGAGAAGCAGACTCTCTGCTGAGCAGGGAGCCCGATGCGGGACTCGATCCTGGGACTCCAGGATCATGACCTGAGCCGAAGGCAGTCGCTTAACCAACTGAGCCACCCAGG
>NW_028058723.1:0-398 GCF_054177405.1 Leptonychotes weddellii
CCCAGACAGAAACTCTGAGAAATTCATAAAGGAATTTTCCCGATTAATTAAAAAAATTAAAATTACGATGTTGGAAATTGGAATAAAATGTTAAAGTATGTGCTCATATATTTTACATCTAAATTTTATAACTTGAAAATGATTTCTTTATTCAATTCAATAGGAAGATTTTTATGTGAAGCTATTTATTTATTTATTTTTTTTTTTTTTTTAAAGATTTTATTTATTTATTTGAGACAGAGAGAATGAGAGAGAGAGAGCACATGAGAGGGGGGAGGGTCAGAGGGAGAAGCAGGCTCCCCGCCAAGCAGGGAGCCCGATGCGGGACTCGATCCAGGGACTCCAGGATCATGACCTGAGCCGAAGGCAGTCGCTTAACCAACTGAGCCACCCAGGCG
>NW_028058724.1:0-398 GCF_054177405.1 Leptonychotes weddellii
TTTTTTTTTTTTTTTAAAGATTTTATTTATTTATTTGACAGAGAGATAGCGAGAGCAGAAACACAAGCAGGGGGAGTGGGAGAGGGAGAAGCAGGCTTCCCGCCGAGCAGGGAGCCCGATGTGGGACTCGATCCCAGGACTCTGGGATCATGACCTGAGCCGAAGGCAGACGCTTAACGACTGAGCCACCCAGGCGCCCAAAAGGAATTAATTCTTAATTAAAGTAAAACTCAAAGAATTATTTGCCAGCCAATGTGCTCAATGAGAAATGCTGAAGTAGTTCATCCTGAAGGGAAGTGATCCAGAGGGAAAGTTGGTACGTCAGAAATTAAAGGAGAGCCCAGAAATGGCAAATAGCTGGGTAAGTAAGAAATATTACTTTTTATTTCTTCCTAGAT
>NW_028058725.1:0-8521 GCF_054177405.1 Leptonychotes weddellii
AGAACATTGTATATGGTTTGCTATCTAAAAGCAAAGACATTTAAATAAAAACTTGAAAAAAAAAATAAAAGCAAGGGCAGTGACTCTGGAGCCCAACTGCCTGGGTTCTGCTTCTGACATCTGCCATTTCCTACCTGTGTAACATGAAGCAAGTCACTTAAACACTTTGTGTCTCATCTCCCTGAGGAGACAAGAGCATCCATCTCACGAAGTTAATAGAATCAAGCACATAGCACATTTTTTTTTTTTTAAAGATTTTATTTATTTGACAGAGAGAAACACAGTGAGAGAGGGAACACAAGCAGGGGGAGTGGGAGAGGGAGAAGCAGCCTCCCCGCTGAGCAGGGAGCCCGATGCGGGGCTCAATCCCAGGACCCTGGGATCATGACCTGAGCCGAAGGCAGACGCTTAACGACTGAGCCACGCAGGCGCCCCCACATAGCACATTTTAAGTGCTTGATAATTATTTGTGTAATTAAAAGGAATATTTACTTTTTGCTTATTTATGGATAGACTATCTCTGGAAAGAATACATGAGAAATTGGGAATAGGCTGTCTCCAGGGAGGAGAACTGGGTGTTTGGGGACAAGAGTGGGAGACTTTTCCCTATGCATCCCTCCCTCTGTCCTTTTGGAACGCTGAACTGAGGCAATGTATTCATTTTCAAAACAAAACATGTAAAATTTAAAATTGAAAGGAATTATGGCTTGGGGCATCTGGGTGGCACCGATGGTTAAGCGTCCCACTCTTGGTTTTGGCTCAGGGTTGTGCGATTGAGCCCCACATTGGGCTCTGTGCTCAGCACAGAATCTGCTTAAGATTCTCTCTCCCTCGCCCTCTACCCCTCCCCCCACTCAAGTGAATAAATAAATCTTTTAAAAAAAATAAATTATGGCTTTACTGGAATTCTCAACAGACAGGCCTTGACAATGTTGCTGCCAGAAGCAGGAAGTACTTACAGGAGGTGCTGTACAGACCATTCTGAGGGGAAGGCCTTGTGAATTGCCTGAGGGGCCTCCGCATCCCTGACATCGAGGAAGTGGATGAAGCCCCCCATGGTGCCCACAGCCACAGAGAGGGAGGAAGGAGAGCAAGCCAGCACTGTTGCCTGTTTAAAACAACCCCAGATGCTTAACTTCACCGTGCCAGAACACGAAGCCTGCTTTACCATGCATAAGAATCTACAGTTTATTTGGAAAGCCATCCGAACAAGGAGTGGCAAGTATAATGTGGTATTACAAATTAGACACGCAGCATTCCTGAGCTAATTGACAGCATAAGTCACAGGAGTCGCTACATGTTATTCTTTTATCCTAACGTTAGAATCATAAAAATATAAAGAGATTTCTTGAGCTTTAAGCCATGGCTTCATTTTTATCCCTAAATGATGACATGATTATACCAATAGTAATGAAAAAATAAAACAAACTTAAAATACATTCCTAGCATCTTCTGGACATCTTTACTGAATGTTAGTGATTTTTAAAAATCAGCATTCATCTGTTGGATAATGGTAGATCCTGGGATGCTGGTATGATGGGGGAAGACAAGAAAATAACCATATCACACCCCGTGTATTCTGTAACCAAAGACATGCATCACAAATTCCTGCTCATCTCACAATCACTTACGGAATACGATGTCTAGGAGAATAAATTTGCTTTCATGACACTTAAGCAATCAGCTTCATTCCTCTATAATTATACTTTGTAGTTTGTTTTGAATAAAATCACAGAACACTAGAAATAGAAAAGAGCTTAAGAGATAATCATTTTGTAGAATAGAAAATGGAGGTGAAGAAAAGAATAGCAATTTGCCTCAGGATCCCATAGCTGATGATGAAGCTGAGAACTCAGGTGTCCTGCCTCATTAGAATGCACAGTTGCTTAGCCGAGGAGGTTTTTATTTTATTTTTTAAGGTGAATTTTAAGGGTTGAGTCTTCAGTGGTAGCTCAGTGTGAAACTGGAAACAAAATGGTGAGGGTCTTTCTTTTTTTCTTTTTTTAAAAGAAAGTCTTTATGGGATGTCTCAGTGTGTGTGTGTGTGTGTGTGTGTGTGTGTTCCCAAAATAATCTGTTGAAATTATCCTCCAGGGTGCCTGGGTGGCTCAGTCATTGAGCATCTGCCTTCAGCTTAGGTCATGATCCCAGGGTCCTGGGATCGAGCCCTGCATCGGGCTCCCTGCTCTGCGGGAAGCCTGCTTCTCCCTCTCCCACACCCCCCTGCTTGTGTTCCCTCTCTCACTGTCTCTCTCTCTGTCAAATAAATAAGTAAAATCTTTAAAAGAAAAAAAAAGAAAGAAATTATCCTTCATTCCAGGGCAATAGTAGGCTAGGCTAAACATGGACAGCAATATCTGGAGGGGTCTTATGTACCTTAGCAAGTAATCAAGGGAAGCTTCTAGTGTCCAGATATCCTCCCATCATAGTGCTGGGCCAGGTTCTCTGAGGACCATTGCCTAAAATGTTCATGCGGAACACAGTCCCAGGCATAGACAGGGAGATCTGGCCTCAGCATTGCTGGGTCAGTGCGCTTATCAATTCCCCACAATGCAGCAGTATTCTCCAGTGAGGAAAAACCACCAGTTATCCCCAACTCAGGCTGATCCACATGAGTATACTGTGCCTGGTTTGGAGCTCAATGATGGTTTGTCAAATTAACTGTGAACACTGTCTGAATCTCTTCCCTCTGCTCAGGTGAAGGGAAGATCTCTGGTGCAGAAAGCAGACCTTCTCATGGTGCCTATCTCTCTCCTTAGCGAAGAAGAGCAAGATTAAGTCCTGATTATAGACTCTTGGGTGGGTTGTTAACCATTTGTATATGTCTCGTCTGTGAAAGGAGATGTGATCAGATGAGCTTTAAGATCTCTTCTAGCTCTAGTAGTTCTAATAGAAATGAACACATATGAGCTCTTGTCACCAGAGTGCAGTCTATTCATATTTCAGTGTTTTAGGTAAGAATTTTTATGTTTACTTGTCAGGGTGAGTTTTATATATCCCATTGAATTGTGCATCTTTTGTGTCTTATAATTTTCTTATGTGAGGTATGACGCTTCCTCTTGTTTTATAATTGAGATTTTAATTTTATAACGGGGAAGGACTGTAACTTCCCTACCTACTACCAAAATCCAAGATCCATATCTCATCTAGAACTGTGTAATATATCAAATGATGATAATATAAGGGGAAAATAGCATTGCCATTGTTTATTGGTCTTTTTATGGTTTTAAAATATTATTTTATGTAAAATGTACTATGAACGTGGCAGAAATAATGGTATCACTTTGTGGCGAGTGTTGTGAGCAATTGTGGTTTGTCACCCAATAGCCAAACACTTTCCTTCTGGAAAATTCCTTGAATATCCATTGAGAAACCATCTCTCTCATTTTTGGGGGTTCAATGAAACAGATCTGACTCTCATTTTCAAGGCTGAGCTTAAGCCAATTGGCATTTCTCATTCCCTTGTGCATAGTGATTAGTTCAGAGATGTTATTAAGACATCAGAAGACATCTAGCTTCGTGGAAAGGAAAAACTTCTTTTCTCTTCCTCCTCCCATTGGAGGAGGCTTTCTTCCTGATGGTCTGACACCTCTGAGGTTGACACCTGTGGCATTTGGGTACCACTAAAAGAAGCCTAAGATGAAACTATAGACATAGAGAGAAAAACAAGGTCCTTGGTAATATCATTTGAGTTGCTGGACTGAGCTACATCTGAGGCCAGACAAGTCCTATACTTTATAGTTGATTAAGCCAATAACCCCCACTTTTTTATTTTTGGCTCAAATTGGTTAGAGTGGGAATTTTCTTTCATTTCTAACCTTGAGGTTAGATGGGGCCATTTAACTAGTTATGGCCAAGGCGGGGATTCATTTCTGAGTAAAAGCAACTAATTGCTAGTTCAAGACTCTCTGGCACTCCCTTCCCATACTATGGCACTGAGGAGCTATTAGTTGGTGAACCCTCCCTCAGTCTGGCTTCCTGAGAGAGGGCCTCTGTGGAGCAGAGACCCTGCCAATCCACAAGGAACTTATAGTACGAGTGAGATATAAACCACTAGGACTTTGGAAATAACTGCCACCTCAGAAAAACTTTCCTATACACCAATTTAGTACCTTATGTTCCACCCTCTGGGCTGTAGAATATATTTTATACAGAAGAATTATTCTAAATATATAGGGTAAGAAATGCAATAAGGCATCTGCAACAAGTATTTCCACAGACTATTGACATGTAATTATGAAAACATAGATTGGATTAGAATTCAATATTTAATCCATTTATAAGGCACACTTACTGGGGTATTCAGATAAATCCTGCTGGCACAAGTACCATCTTCTATATACCAAACACAAACTTCCCCTGAATGTGTGAGTGTCTATAAAAAAAAAGAAAAAAAAAGAAAAAGAAAACTCTAAATGGAAAATAAGACTCTGTTATGCAAGCATGTTCTAAATCCCTTTATAATATGTCAATAATTCGGATGATTTCGTATAAAATTTCATTTTACTCATATGGATTATAATGACAATCACAACATCAGTACTTCTGATTTGAACAAAAATTAACTATAATCTTTTCTTAACTATTATCTTTAATACAATTTAAGTAACATATAATAACTAAGATTAGAAAAGTGAAATAAATGTTTTTCCATGTAACATAATTGAGTTACTTGGACATTCAACAGGATTATTGCTTAAAGAATAAAGCTAGAAATAGGAAATTATGTTTGTTTTTTTTTAACTAACAGACTTTGCTTAAAAAAAAAAAAAAAAAGGCACGGGGCTTGAATTCAAGACCCTGATATCAAGACCTGAGCTGAGCACACTTTCCAGAATGTCATATAGAGGAAATCACACATCTTTCTCAAATTGGCTTCTTTTGTTTAATGTTATACATTTAAGGCTATTCTATGTCTTTTCATAGCTTAATAGCTCATTTATTCTTAGTACTGAATAATATCCCATTGTATTGATATGCCACAGTTTGTTTACCCATTTACCTATTGAAAGACATCTTGGTTACTTCCGAGTTTTGGCAATTATGAATAAAGGTGCTATAAACATTAATGTGAAGGTTTTTGTGTGGGCATAGGTTTTCAGTTAATTTAAGTAAATAACAAGAAGCTCAACTGCTGAATCATAAGGTAAGAGTATGTTTAGTTTTGTGAGAAACTGCCAAACTTCCAAAGTGGCTGTAGCATTTTGATTCCTACAGGCAATGAATTTTTCTGTTGCTTCATATCCTTGCCAGCACTTGATATTGTTTTAGATTTTAGACATTCTAATACATGTGTGGTGTCATCTCATTGTTTTCATTTGCAATTCTCTAATGGTGAATAATACTGAATATCTTTTTTTTTTTTTAGATTTATTTATTTATTTATTTAACAGAGAGAAAGAGAGAGAGAGAGAGAGATAGGGAGAGCAGGAACACAAGCAGGGGGAGTGGGAGAGGGAGAAGCAGGCTTCCCACCAAGCAGGGAGCCCGATGCGGGGCTCGATCCAAGGACCCTGGGATCATGACCTGAGCCGAAGGCAGACGCTTAACGACTGAGCCACCCAGGCGCCCCAATATTGAATATCTTTTAATATACTTATTTGCCATCTGTATATTTTCTGTGGCAAAGTACATGCAATATTTATTTATTTAGATCTTGATTTCTTTCATCAGTTTTGAAACTTTTCTCATATAGCTCTTGTACATATTTTGCTAGGACTCCCAAAATCTTAATGGATTTATTGATGAATCATATAAAAAATGAAATGTTTCTTGAGACCAATAAAGGTAAGCAGTTAAACACCAGGAAAAAAGTTTCCTTTTTGAACGTAGCAGGTGGATTATTTTTCCTAAGTAGATTGAATTCATGTTTTGAGCATGGCCAGTATTTCATTTTCATCCTCAGAGGGTCTGTACCACTCTGAAAGAGGGTTAACACTAATTGTTTAATGAGTTTTGATAACTCTTTAGCAATGAATGTGTTGAAAGATCTGGCTTGGAAAACTTGGATGGTGAGTATAAACAGGATGGCTCCTAAGATTTCAATTGTTTTGACTGTTTTCAGACACTTAATATTATGAAGTCACAATACAATGATGTCATTCTAACTGGGGAGTAGATCTGGTGAGGGAAGTGGTTGGCATTTCTTCCACATCCTCAAGAATACCCTCTGCCTCCTATTTGTGTAAGGTTGCACATGATCTTCCAAAATCTTTTCTTTAAATCCTACTGTGAGATAATAAAGTATTCCTTACCATGCAGTATTCATTTCCGGGTGGGATAAAGTCAATTGCTTGAAATTTCCCATCACAAGCCTCTAGGACTTTATCAAAGGTTGGCTTCTCATGATGAGTGTAGATATAAACAGATCCCTGTTAAATATACAAAAGAAAGAAAGAAAGAGAAAGAAATGACACAATTGCTATGTATACAGTTCAACAAATATTTATTAAATGTCCACTGTGAGCAAGGCACTGTGTGGGAAATTAGAGATTAACTTAAGTAAGGCCCTGACCTTGAGGAGCTTAAAATCTAGATGCTTAATTTGTTTATTGATTCATTCATTCGTCATTTAAAATAATCAGTGGGACTTTCTTCTTTTCTCCAAAAGTTATAAAATACAATAAAACATTTTTTCTGACTTCAAAAATAATGTCTATTTATACAAAAAAACTTGGAAAATGTGGAAAACCAGAAAAGTTGTGAAGGTGAACTAAGTCTTACCACATACTAGACCATGGTGGGCACTGATACAAACTTTTAAATAAGCCTTTGTGGAAATTGTGGAGGTGTGGCTGAAGCTGTTACTTTATGACTTCTTTATCATTCTCAGCTACCAATTCACCTTTCAAAAAAAATCTATCCTATAAGTTGTGGCCCTCTGCCAAGTAACTGTAATATGGTGTGGGCACTTAAGTAGCAATAAGTCTGCTTTCAACTAACAGCAAGTTCTTCAAGTTTACTTGAGTTAAACATGAATATTTCTGTTCTTGTTTATCTAAAAAATACAACTCTGTAAGTCTAAATTTGATAGATATTTACTGATTTTACCTTTCATTCATTCCTTCAACAACTATTGAGTGGATACACTGTGCCAGGCACTGCTCTGGATCCTGGGTCTACATCAGAGGACAAAACAGACAAAAATTCCCTGCCCTCATGGAGTTTACATCCTGCTGGGGGATTCAGACAATGGACAAGATATATAAATAGCAGTGATTGTGAGAATCAAAAAATAAAGCAGGGTAAGAGGATATGACATGGTAGAATAAGAATGTGATATTCTGGGCGCCTGGGTGGCTCAGTTGGTTAAGCAACTGCCTTCGGCTCAGGTCATGATCCTGGAGTCCCGGGATCGAGTCCCACATTGGGCTCCCTGCTCAGCAGGGGGTCTGCTTCTCCCTCTGCCCTCTTCCCTCTTGTGCTCTCTGTCTCTCATTCTCTCTCTCTCAAATAAATAAAAATAAAATCTTTAAAAAAAAAAAAAGAAAAAAAAAGTTTTTTTTTTTTTATTTGACAGAGAGAGACACAGTGAGAGAGGGAACAAACACAAGCAGGGGGAGTGGGAGAAGAAGAGGCAGGCTTCCCACTGAGCAGTGACCCCGATGCGGGGCTTGATCCCAGAGCCCTGGGATCATGACCTGAGCTGAAGGCAGATGCCTAACGATTGAGCCACCCAGGCACCTCCCTACTTTCAATTTTTAAATTTACTTTCAATGTTACTGTATTTTTTATTTACTTTTCATCTTACTGTACCCTTATGCTTTAGCTGTATCACTTATAAACAGTACATAACTGGGTTTTGCTTTTTTTTTTTTAAATCCAGTATTGCAACCTTTGCCTTTTAACTACATCTATTATCTGTTTTACCTTTATTGTAAGCACTAATATATTTGAGTTTAAATATTAGAATTTATGCTTCTACTTTCTTACTTGTTTTGTTTCTTTTTCTCTCTTTTCTTACCTTATTTTGGGTTGCTTTTTAAAAAACATTTCACTTTCCCCATCTATAATGTAGAAATTTCATCTACTGTTTCAGTTCTCTTAGTGGTTACCTTAGAAGTTACAACATGCATACTTAATTTATAAACACCACAATGTTACTTAAAACCTTTACTTTCTGCCTGGGAAAGTAAATAATGAACTTGAAACACTATTCCATTTACCCCTTCCCCTCTACTTTACATTATTGTTGTCTGGGATTTTAATTCAATGTTATTTTTAAACCCAACCTCACATTATTTTTGCTGTTTTATACAGGCAGTGTTCATTTATATTTCTCCACACATTTACTACTATTCATTCTTGCAACACAATCTTCCAACTGGGATCATTTTCCTTCTGCCTGAAGTACATTCTTTTTTTTTTTTTTAATTGAGAACAATTTTTTTTTTAAATTTTATTATGTTATGTTAGTCACCATACAATACATCATTAGTTTTTGATGTGGTGATCCACGATCCATTGTTTTCGTGTAACACCCAGTGCTCCATGCAGTACATGCCCTCCTTAATACCCATCA
>NW_028058726.1:0-398 GCF_054177405.1 Leptonychotes weddellii
CCATCCATGGGCCTTTTTTATTCTTGACTTCATAGTTGTTAAATAGCAGGTCTTATCCTGAAGATAGAAGAAATCGCCTATGTTATTATTGTTAATATATTTATTCAACAAATAGCTGGGCACCTAGTAGATGTTAGGCATGGATTATCATCTCTTCTCTGGTCTGTACTCTGTATCACCGAGCATGGGCTTATTCTTTTTTTTTTTTTTTTTTTTAAAGATTTTATTTATTTATTTGAGAGAGAGAGAATGAGAGACAGAGAGCATGAGAGGGAGGAGGGTCAGAGGGAGAAGCAGACTCCCCGCCGAGCAGGGAGCCCGATGCGGGACTCGATCCTGGGACTCCAGGATCATGACCTGAGCCGAAGGCAGTCGCTTAACCAACTGAGCCACCCAGG
>NW_028058727.1:0-398 GCF_054177405.1 Leptonychotes weddellii
TTTTTTTTTTTAAAGATTTTATTTATTTATTTGACAGAGAGAGACAGCGAGAGAGGGAACACAAGCAGGGGGAGTGGGAGAGGGAGAAGCAGGCTCTCCGCAGAGCAGGGGAGCCCGATGCGGGACTCGATCCCAGGACCCTGGGATCATGACCTGAGCCGAAGGCAGTCGCTTAACCGACTGAGCCACCCAGGCGCCCCCTAGGAACTTAATAAGCAAGGATTTCCCCCTAATCCTAGAAACTTTAAAGCAATTCAAAGTATGTACCTTGTGGCTCTAATGTTGTCTCATCACTTGCCCTATGAGAATGATCATATCCACACACCTACGGGGCCATCGGGAACTTCTCTTAAGTGAAAAAACAAAAACAAAAACAAAAACAATAAAATAAAACCCCT
>NW_028058728.1:0-398 GCF_054177405.1 Leptonychotes weddellii
AGAGCTCCCAACACAATCTCTACTTATCAATCAACCTCTCCCCACTCCATCCCCTCACCTCCCTCTTCCTCTCCCTCACACACCAGCCCTCCAAAACAAATTTATAAATTATCTATAAATACAATTGGGTACACTCCTACTCTTTCCCACAGAGGTTGTCATCACTGCTCTAATAAATCATGCTTAAAACAGTATCAAATAGGGGCGCCTGGGTGGCTCAGTTGGTTGAGCGACTGCCTTCGGCTCAGGTCATGATCCTGGAGTCCCGGGATCGAGTCCCGCATCGGGCTCCCTGCTCGGCAGGGAGTCTGCTTCTCCCTCTGACCCTCCTCCCTCTCATGCTCTCTGTATCTCATTCTCTCTGTCTCAAATAAATAAATAAAATCTTTAAAAAAAAA
>NW_028058729.1:0-398 GCF_054177405.1 Leptonychotes weddellii
TGTTGGACCCCAGTGCTGTGCAAGGCACAATTGAAAAAAGGAGCCCAGTTTCCAGGCTCAGGCCAGCATGACACCGTCCACAGAGCTCATCTCATACTTGGGAGCAGGGGGCGGACTTTACTTGTAACTATTATGCAGGTTTTTCACTTGAGTTCTTTGTTACAGGAATCTTTTTAAGGAGTAAAGAATAAAATTAATGGGGGCGCCTGGGTGGCTCAGTTGGTTAAGCGACTGCCTTCGGCTCAGGTCATGATCCTGGAGTCCCGGGATCGAGTCCCGCATCGGGCTCCCTGCTCGGCAGGGAGCCTGCTTCTCCCTCTGACCCTCCCCCCTCTCATGTGCTCTCTGTCTCTCTCATTCTCTCTGTCTCAAATAAATAAATAAAATCTTAAAAAAAA
>NW_028058730.1:0-398 GCF_054177405.1 Leptonychotes weddellii
CTAATACAGGTAGACAATGCTGAAAGCTTACACCAAGACAGCAAGCAAGGTGAGGAGGGGCAGCTCTTCCCAGTTGTTTGCAGAAACATTCAGAGGGCTGAAACAATAGAAGGAAGGGAGGAAGGAATGGAGGAAGGAAGGGAAAGAGGGCGGGAGGAGGGAAGAGAAGAGGAAGGAAGGAAGGAAGGAAGGAAGGAAGGAAGGAAGGAAGGGATGGGTCAACAGGAACTAATGAAGGAACCTAAATGAATGGTTTCCAACTCTAGCTGCACATCAGAGACACTTTGGGAGTTTTTCTAAATGCAGATTCTCTGGCTCTGGCTAAGACTTAGTGAATCAGAATTTTCTGCCGTTTCAACTTTGCAGTCCCTGTGACTAAACATTTAGGGGCTGACCCA
>NW_028058731.1:0-397 GCF_054177405.1 Leptonychotes weddellii
ACCTGGTATTGATATTAGACTAATATAAATATTCCAGTTAGCCCAACACCCTTTTGGCTCTTAATTTTCAATGAATAAATACATGAATCAACCCATATTTTTAAACTTATTATGTATTTGAGAGATATTTCTATATAAATAATTGCATAAAATACTTAACAAACATTTATTAAGAGCACTATGAATAATGCATGCTTTTTTTTTTTTTTTTTTTTTTATAAGAGACTTTTTTTTATAAAGATTTTATTTATTTATTTGAGACAGAGAGAATGAGAGAGAGAGAGCACATGAGAGGGGGGAGGGTCAGAGGCAGAAGCAGGCTCCCTGCCGAGCAGGGAGCCCGATGCGGGACTCGATCCAGGGACTCCAGGATCATGACCTGAGCCGAAGGCAGTCG
>NW_028058732.1:0-397 GCF_054177405.1 Leptonychotes weddellii
ATATGTCTCTTAAATATTTCTACATGTATGCAGATGTCCATTTGTACTCTCCAGTCCTTGCAAATGTTAAGGAGGTGCTTGGTTGCATCTGTACTCCGCATGTAGGTGAGCGAGTAAAAGAGGGAAAGGTATTCCCACTCATGTTAAGTGTAATATTCAGAAATTTCAGCCATGGGCGCCTGGGTGGCTCAGTTGGTTAGCGACTGCCTTCGGCTCAGGTCATGATCCCAGGGTCCTGGGATCGAGTCCCGCATCGGGCTCCCTGCTCTGCGGGGAGCCTGCTTCTCCCTCTCCCACTCCCCCTGCTTGTGTTCCCTCTCTCGCTGTGTCTCTCTCTGTCAAATAAATAAATAAAATCTTAAAAAAAAAAAAAAAAAAGAAATTTCAACCATGATCT
>NW_028058733.1:0-397 GCF_054177405.1 Leptonychotes weddellii
TGTATGTCTTCTTTTGAGAAGTGTCTGTTCATGTCTTCTGCCCATTTTTTGACTTGATTATTTGTTTTCTGGGTGTTGAGTTTGAGAAGTTCTTTATAGATCTTGGAAATCAGTGCTTTGTCTGTAGTGTCATTTGCAAATATATTCTCTCATTCTGTGGGTTGCCTCTTTGTTTTGTTGACTGTTTCCTTTGCTGTGCGGAAGCTTTTTAACTTGATGAAGTCCCAAAAGTTCAAGATAAGTTAACGCAGAAAACCATTTGCAACGACGTGGATGGAACTGGAGGGTATTATGTTGAGTGAAATAAGTCAAACAGAGAAAGACATGTATCATATGATCTCACTGATATGAGGAATTCTTAATTGCAGGAAACAAACTGAGGGTTGCTGGAGTGGGG
>NW_028058734.1:0-397 GCF_054177405.1 Leptonychotes weddellii
GTATGCCTGGGTGGCTCAGTCAGCTAAGCGTCTGCCTTTGGCTTAGGTCATGATTCCAGGGTCCTGGGATCGAGCCCTGTGTCAGGCTCTCTGCTCAACTGGGAACCTGCTTCTCTCTCTCCCTCTTCCTGCTGCTCCCCCCACTTGTGCTCTCTCTCATGCTTTCCCTGTCAAATAAATTTAAAAAATCCTAAAAAAAGGGGCGCCTGGGTGGCTCAGTTGGTTAAGCGACTGCCTTCGGCTCAGGTCATGATCCTGGAGTCCCGGGATCGAGTCCCGCATCGGGCTCCCTGCTCAGCGGGGAGGCTGCTTCTGCCTCTGACCCTCCTCCCTCTCATGCTCTCTGTCTTTCATTCTCTCTCTCTCAAATAATAAATAAATAAAATCTTTAAAAAAA
>NW_028058735.1:0-397 GCF_054177405.1 Leptonychotes weddellii
GGTGACTGAATAAACTAATTGTGGTATATCTATGCAATGGACTAATTCTTAGCTATTAATAATAAAACGTCTTTGTTTTGTTGATTTTGCACAACATGTACAGATATCAAAATAATTATGTTGACTGAAAGAACTTAGTCAAAAAAGAGCATGTACTGTATGATTCTATTTATATGCTTCTCAAAAAATCAATCTAACCGGGCGCCTGGGTGGCTCAGTTGGTTAAGCAACTGCCTTCGGCTCAGGTCATGATCCTGGAGTCCCGGGATCGAGTCCCGCATCGGACTCCCTGCTCAGCGGGGAGTCTGCTTCTCCCTCTGATCCTCCCCCTCTCATGCTCTCTGTCTCCCATTCTCTCTCTCAGATAAATAAATAAAAAATCTTTAAAAAAAAAAAA
>NW_028058736.1:0-8520 GCF_054177405.1 Leptonychotes weddellii
CTGTACCTCTGAAACAAATAATGCAATATATGTTAAGAAAAAAAAAAAAGAAGAAGAAGAAGGTAGCAGGAGGGGAAGAATGAAGCGGGGGAAATCGGAGGGGCAGACGAACCATGAGAGACGATGGACTCTGAAAAACAAACTGAGGGTTCTAGAGGGGAGGGGGGTGGGAGGATGGGTTAGCCTGGTGGTGGGTATTGAGGAGGGCACATTCTGCATGGAGGAGCACTGGGTGTTATGCACAAACAATGAATCATGGAACACTTCATCTAAAACTAATGATGTAATGTATGGGGATTAACATAAGAATAAAAAAAAAAAAAAGAAAATTTCCTTGGAACATGACCTTCAAGCAGTGGAGCCGGAGGCTGGAAATTCACTCTTTCTTGCCCCTGAAACTTACCACTTGTCAGTTCCCTGCTCTGCCTTTCTGTTCTCAATTGCACTGTTGATTAATTCTCTGAGGCGACACACAGGGAGGATGCAGCGCAGCACCCACAGCCCGCAGGACCCCAGCGGCCAGGCTCATACCAGAGCTCTGAAGTCACTCGTCTCCTTCCTCATTCTTCATGCTCTGTCCTTCGCATCCCTGGTCATCGATGCTGCGGGTTTCTTCTCCTCAGAGAGTGACTGGTACTGGCCGTGGCAGATTTTAATCTACCTGTGCACATCTGTCCATCCCTACATCCTCATCCTCAGCAACCTCCGGCTTCAAGGGGTGTGCGGTCAGCTACTTCTGTTGGCCAGGGGCTTCTGGCTGGCCTAGGTGGCATGGTCCCACCCAGACCCCTGGAAGAGACTCAGGGACAATGATGGAGCCAGTGCCCACTTACATGGAAATAGCTTCACAGGCAGCTATCCACTGGATTCTACTCTGGGCTTCCTCCTTTGGGAAGGAGAGGAGGGAAGTCAAATCTGGGGATTCTCTGAACGAGATTCCTTCCTTGGGACATTGTTAAATGTCCTCAGAGAGCCAGTATTGTCCAGAAATTCAGACTGTAAAGTTTTGTTTACTCTCTATTTTGTGTCCCCTCCATTATGTGGCAGCTTTCAGTTAAGAAGTCTTGATGAAAAAGTACATGTGATCTCAATAGCCTCCCAGGGAATGAACTAGGGTGTGGATGGGGAAGGAGCATCCCTCTTGAGGATGATGTAATGGTTGCGACGGGAGCCGCAGGGGATGTGGCTGTGGCTGACGGTGGTCAGGGCTGTGAGGTCTAACAGCCCTCCCTTTTGTGGAGATTCTTTTTCCTTCTCCACCCTGGGAGAATTTGGTTTTAATTTTATAAAAACTACCGGAAGGTTTCTTTACAGCAACCCATGTCTTTTCTCATTATTATTTCCATTGTTCTGCCTTCGGTTTTCTCCCCTCTGAGGTCGAAGTGGCAGCCAGACTTTTTCCATGTTTATTCTTCCTTTAGAATCACACATTGTAATTTTCCACATGTTCACATTGTCTCTGGAACTTTGTTGTTTTTCCTCAAGCAAGTCACAAAGTCACATGTGAATTGAATAAACATGTACTTTGAGTTCTGAAAAACGAAGACTCAAGCGTTTCATTTAGTTTGTGTCCAAAAACTATTTAACCTCTTTGTTTTTAAGAATCACCCTATTAAATCTTATGTTGAAATATTGTTTTGAAATAGCTTGCTCCATTTACTGTACAAACATTTCTAGAAATAACTTTGGAAAAAATTCTGTTTAGAGTTGGGTGCCTCTAAGGCAGGCTTAAAAGTTTTTGCTCAAAGGCCCCAGTGTGCAAGTTTCAGGATCTAACTTGCAATTGGATGTCTGGTAGGGAGAAATTTTAACGTCCTCTGAGAGTGAAAGTAGTTTCCCTGCTGATTAGGGTATATGCTGCTGAGTAGAACCACACTCATGAACTAAAATCTCTGTGCAGATTATTCCATATTTTTACTTTAAACATTTATTTTTTAGGGCGCCTGGGTGGCTCAGATGGTTAAGCGTCTGCCTTCGGCTCAGGTCATGATCCCATCGAGTCCCGCATCGGGCTCTCTGCTCCTTGGGAGCCTGCTTCTCCCTCTGCCTCTCTCTCTCTCTCTCTGTCTCTCATGAATAAATAAATAAAATCTTTAAAAAAAAAACAACATTTATTTTTTAATAGGTTACATTTGCATGGCTAAAAATTCAGAAGGTACTCAAGAGTATATATAAAAAATCTCTCTCATAACTTCCCCTGAGGCATTCTCATCAGTTTTATGTCTGTCCTTCTAGAGAGATTTCATTCTGTAGCAGAAAGCCACCAATAGCTAACTACCAAACCAGTCAACTAACTTACTTATGTACTTACTTATATATTCCACACAAGGAACTCACTAACCAACTGACTTATTAGCTGTGTTCTTTCTCCTTGTGTCCTTCTACACAGATGGGTGCACAGTATGCATGCTGTTCCGCTCCTTGCTCTTTCTACTTAACATATCTTGGAGATCTACATGTTGGGGAAACACCGCGTTTCCTCACTTTTAGGTTTTCTGTTTTTTGTTTTGACATAGATGCACCACAGTGTCTTTAACTGGTCACCTGTTTGTGGTCATTTAGGTTGCTTCCTGTCTTTTGCTATTACCGCGACGTTGCGACGTTGAATGAAGCTTCTACATAAGTAATCTTCCACATGTGCCAATTAACCGTAGGATAAATTCCATGAAATGGGATTACTGGGTCAAGTGGCATGTGTATTTCTAATTTTTTTTAATTAACTTATTTTATTTAAATTCAGTTAGCATATAGTGTATCATTAGTTTCAGATGTAGAGTTCAGTAATTCATCAGGTGCATATAACACCCAGTGCTCATTACATCACGTGCCCTCCTTAACGCCCATCTCCCAAGTTCCCCCATCCCCCACCTGCATTTCTAATTTTGACGGATATTGCCCTCTATAGGTTTGGATCAATTTACTTCCCCATCAGCAGTTTAGGAGTGCACATATTTTCACACTTTCTTTTTTGCCAATCTGTTAGGTAAAAAATGGCCTATTAGTGTAGTTGTCATTTGCCTGATTCCTATTTTGGGTAAGGTTTATTATTATTTTATATGATTAGAACCATTTGTGTGTTTATTTTCTGTAGACAGTTATATCTTTGCTTACTTTTAGATTTGTATTTTTGCTTTTTTCTTATTGGATTGTAGGAGCTCTTTATATCTTAGAGAAATTAGCTCTTTGTTTTTGATACAAGTGGCAAAACATTCTCCCACCCTCAGTGTTTTTTATTTTATTTTTTGTCTTTTAATCTTTAAATTTTTTATTGTTATGTTAATCACCATACATTACATCATTAGTTTTTTATTTTAATTTTTCTTGATACCAATATTAATTTTAAAACTTTTCTTATTTTGAAGTAATTATAGACTCACAGGAAGTTGTAAGAAGAGTACAGAGCCCTATGTGCCCTCCCGGGGGTTAGCTCCCCCCGATGGTAGTGTCTTACAAAGCCACAGTCCGATAGCGAGACTGGGAAACTGATACAGGTGCGTTACTGCTAAGAAGTCTACAGATCTTATTCAGTTTCCCCTATTCTTTCAAACCTGCATTCATGTGTGTGTGTGATTTGATGCAATTTTATCCCATGTACAGATTCGTGTAGCCGCAGTCGAGGCAAGGAACTCTTCCCTCATCACAAAAGAACTCCTTTGTGTTACCCGTTTGCATTGTACCTGCCTCCCACCTTACCCTCCATGTGTTTTTATTTTTGCTTTTTACTTTTATAACAATGGCTTTTGCCATGCAGATTTTTTTTTGCTGAATTTATTTATTTATTTGGTTTTTTTTTTTAAAGATTTTATTTGTTAGAGAGAGAGAGAGAGAGCACGAGCAGGGGGAGGGGCAGAGGGAGAAGCAGGCTCCCACTGAGCAAAGAGCTGGATGTGCACTCGATCCCAGGACCCTATGATCATGACCCAAGCTGAAGGCAGACGCTTAACCAACTGAGCCACCCACCCATGTGTCCCTTGCTGAATTTATTTAAAACAATAATGACGGCTGGAAGTTTGTCTCATAGTTTGAAGGTATTCCTCACTGTGATATCATTAAAAAAAACCTGCCTTTTGGTTTCTTCTAGTACTTTTATGCTTTCATTTTTATATTTAAGTACTTAACCCTTCTGGGATGTATTCTGATATAAGATATCCTATATGGATAACTTTTTTCCCCAAATGATTAGCTTGTTGCCTTAACACTTCTTATCGTAGAATTTTTTTCTCCACGGATTTAAAAATACTACCTTTTATCATTACTCAATTCCTATACATATTGGTTTATTTCCAGACTTTCTCTTCTGTTTTGCTAACGATATAATCACATGCCACTATCACCGCATTTTGGGTATTTTAGGTTTATGATGTTTGAGTGACTGGTAAACTAGTCTTTCTTCATTGATCTTCTTTTCTAACTTTCTTGGCTATTATTTTTAAAATAATAGTGTCTGGTCCCAAACGAAAATTCCTTTTTAAGAAAATTAAGTTGGATACTGCTAAATGTATAATTCAACATAAGGAGACACACCTATCCATGATGTTGAGTCTTTCTGTTCAAGATTATGGTACGCTTTTCCATTATTCAAGATTTCTTTTATTATTTTCAATGGTGTTTTAATTTTTTAAAATACAGATCTTTTACATGATGTGCTATGAATGCCTATGTGTAATTAACCCTTTATACCTTAGTTTCCTGGCATATTCACTGAGGTAATAACAACTGTCTCGAAGTTCACTTAACCAGCTTTTTAAAAAAAATTTTTATTTAAATTCTAGTTAGTTAACATACAGTGTAATATTAGTTTTGGGTGTACAATGTAGTGATTCAACACTTCTATACATTCTCTGGTGCTCATCACAGCAAGTGCCCTCCTTAATCCCCATCCCCTCTTTCCCCCACCCTACCCCCACCTCCCTTCTGGTAATCATCAGTTCATTCTTTGTAATTAAGAGTCTGTTTCTTGGTTTGTCTCTCTCTCTTTTTTTCCCTTTGTTCATTAAAAACAATTTTTTTTTTTCAAGCCCCGACGCAGGGCTTGAACTCATGACCCTGAGATCGAGATCTGAGCTGAAATCAAGAGTCAGACGTTTAACCAACTGAGCCACCCAGGCACCCCTGTTCATTTGTTTTGTTTCTTAAATTCCACATAGGAGTGAAATCATACGGTATTTGTCTTTCTCTGACTGACTTATTTTGCTTAGCCCTTTAATAGCTTTTGACGTCAGCTAAGGGAGACAAAAAAAGAGCTAAGAGTTGTGTTTTTTCTTTGAAGACATAAAGGGGAAAGGAGAAAACCAGAATAGGAATAGTAAGAGTTACTAAACATTATCTAGCTGTTATCTTTAAACTGTGTTCCCTATTATGTGTTGTAATGTCGCTATATTGAGCTGTTCTATTGAGAAAAGAAATGAAAAGACTGAGAAAATGTACTGGAGATTAAACCAGCAGGAAATCAGATTGATTGGTGGACTTTGGACTGTGTGCTAGGCATTCCACAGCCCTCTTCTGGTAGCATTTCCTAATAGCAAATCCAGTTCTGTGGTGTCAGGAAAGCTTAGCTAAAACCTCTATCTTATCGACCCATGGCAAATATCACAGCTCACTGCCAAAGGTTTCATAGAAGAAATTTTGTAAAAATTTAAAAACATAACGCAAAACAATATATAAGTCAGGATGTGTTAACGTTGTGGAGGGCCACCGATTGTTTGAGAATGTATTTGGTGAGCAGATATTTTTGGGGTGCCCGCCTGTAGACACGCCCTGTGCCCACCTGTAGACACGCCCTGGGCATTACAGACGTCGTTTCTACCCCCATGGTGTTTTGGGGAGCCTTGTGGGGAGCCAGGGGCAAAGTGTCTAGTCATACAAATGAGCATATCACTACAAATCCCTCAGCAGGTGATAACATTGTGGATGAGATGACATTTAAACACACAATTCCGGGTGCCTGTAGACCCGGAAACCTGTCAGTGAATTCCAGGCTGAGAACCCTGCTCTCTAGTAGTAGTTTGGTTGTGTAATTGTGTGAAGCAGAGTGCTTTGGGGGAGGGGGGGGTGGTGGGATTTTTGTTCTGGATAGAAGAGACTGGATCTGTGCTTTCCTGACAAAGCAGGGAGGTCTTACCATTAGGGATCCTCTAGCATGAAGTTCCCAGGTCTGTTCAGAATGGCCACGGAACAATGTTCCTCATGCCTGTTGACTCCCTCCTTTGTCTCTGAGTGACTCTAGAAATACTCTCCTAATATAGCTTCCACCTCAGACCTCAGTTTTTCTCTCCTGTTCTTCATGCATTGGTTTATTCTCCATGAAAAAAGATAAAAAAGTATGAAGGCTTTGCCAGGCTCATACCTTTGATAAGAATCAGACCCATTTTTGTGAATCAGTATTAGAAAAGCAGACTCCAAATCCTTCCTTAACCAGACTGGGACCTGTCTAACCAGAGGGTTGCCTCTTGAGATACGGCATGAGATCAGAAAAAAACAGGGTTGTCCCCGCTTACAAAAACACCAAGTAAACTCTGTTTATTTTTACTTAGGCTTCAGAGTGTTACTCAGATGGCTAACTTTTCATTAAAAAAAAAAAAAAAAGTAGAAGGCACTTTACAGTTACCCCTCTGTTCAATCTCAACTTTAAGATCTGTTCACTTTTACTTTTAACATTTCCCTATGTTTTAAATGATTTCTAGTCTACATTCTTCCCAACTCTTTTGGTCTTTGAAAGCTTACCTACCTGCTCTACGAAGTCTGCCCTAATTAGAGGAAGTTGAATTATAAATAGTTGTTTCACTTAACTCTCTCTAGTTAAGCATGAAATAGAGAGTTTGTTGGACTAAAGGAAGAAAAAGTCTGTGCTACTTGTTTTTGTCTAGTTAGTCTAACAGGTCTGGTCCAGAGGAAGAGGACAGCTTCTGGAATACCCTATAAGATATGTTATTCCCCATATCAAAAACTCTGCTGTCTTGCCAGGGCCTCTAAAGCAAATTCTTTGGCCTAGTTTTCAGAGACCTTTGAAGTCCACCCCCTCTTTCCAGCCTTACTTCCGCCTCATAACTCCTCAGAATGAAGTCTTTGCTCTAACCAAACTGGTTTGCTCACTCTTTCCCAGGCAGACCTCAGTTTTTTCTACTTCCTCACTTCATTTGGGTTGTTCCCCCACTCACCAAGAATGGACATATCTCTCTCAACTCCCTCAACTGTCCAAATTTGACCATTTTCTAAGGCCCAATTTAATTTTTTCTTCTCCTTTAATCCCTTTTTTCTTTAAAGATTTTATTTATTTATTTATTTAGAGAGAGGGAGCATGAGAGGGGGGAGGGTCAGAAGGAGAAGCAGACTTCCTGCTGAGCAGGGAGCCTGATGCGGGGCTCTATCCCAGGGATTCCCAGGCTTGGCAATCATGACCTGAGCTGAAGACAGATGCTTAACCGACTGAGTCACCCAGGCGCCCCTCCTCTAATCCCTTGTCAAACCATCCAGATTTTTTTCCCTTCATGGGAGAATTTCATGAATTCCATGGGGTTTTTAATCTCTATCCAGTATTTGGTAATTAACCAAATATTCCCTTATTTTATTTTTTGCATTGTTGGATTATGTTGCAAGTTCTTTTTTCTTTTTTGAAACTTATCTTTTATCTTTCTAAATAGTCTCCAGGTTGTGGGGAAGGATCTCCTATCAGACTTTGTGTGTCTCTTGCAGTACCTGGCGTGGTGTATTGCACACAAATCTATTTACTGATTGATATTTCTTTCCAAGACCTGAATGGTGTCCCAGGTCCATGATGCTCTTAGCACCTGGGAGGAGGGGGTTGGGATGATAACTGTGGTGAGGAAAGGCTTCAGGCTGGGCACAGAAGAGGTGTTCATTAAATGTGGTATTTGGTGATTGACTGCAGAGGTAAAGTTGACATTTAGGGAGATGGTGAAAGTGGTCGTGGGGATTATGCTGATGTTCATCCAGTCAACAAATGTTTAACATTTCTGATTGGTGTAAACTGCTTTTGAATCTTGATGAGAACAGGTCAGAGCTACAAAGATTTCAGAACTTGTCATTATCTATATATGCCTTCAAAAACAAAGAGTACATTTTTCACATACACACACACACACGTGTGCACAGTTGCACAAATACTTAACCCCTTAGTACAAGCTTCACTGTCCTTAGGGAGCAGCCTTCTCTTTTCCACTTCTCAGTTTGTCTGTATTTCTCTGTTAACACAACTGAGTTCCTACCCAGCATTCAGCTCTGGGCCCCAGCAGCCCCACGAGACTGGAGCCACCATGACAATCTGGTGTGTGTGACATCCATACAGCCACGTGGTTCAGCACGCGGTGTCCACAGGTGGGCAGGCGCATGGTGACCACCGTCTCCACCACAGAATTTGCCAGGCCTACGAGCCAAGAGACAGCTGCCAGCCCAGCCCAGCACCTTGGGCTCATCACTGCCACGTAGCGCAAGGGGTCACAGACAGCCACGTAGCCGTCATAGGCCATAGCGGCCAGCAGCAGGAAGTCGGTACCCCCCAGG
>NW_028058737.1:0-397 GCF_054177405.1 Leptonychotes weddellii
TTTTTTTTTTTAAAGATTTTATTTATTTATTTGACAGAGAAAGACACAGCGAGAGAGGGAACACAAACAGGGAGTGGGAGAGGGAGAAGCAGACTCCCTGCCGAGCAGGGAGCCCGATGCGGGACTCGATCCAGGGACTCCAGGATCATGACCTGAGCCGAAGGCAGTCGCTTAACCAACTGAGCCACCCAGGCGCCCCAAATGATAATACTTTGAGACTTCAGTCAAGTCATTTAAAAATTGGACCTCATCGGCGCCTGGGTGGCTCAGTTGGTTAAGCGACTGCCTTCGGCTCAGATTATGATCCTGGGGTCCCGGGATCGAGTCCCGCATCGGGCTCCCTGCTCGGCAGGGAATCTGCTTCTCCCTCTGACCCTCCCCCCTCTCCTGCTCTCTC
>NW_028058738.1:0-397 GCF_054177405.1 Leptonychotes weddellii
CACAGGCAATTCCAGGTACTGTATTTTGTTCGTTGGTCAGCAACAGCACAAATCTTATGCTACAAAAGAAATATATCAATCCAGCAAAATGGTTACATCTAATTTTCTTTTAAAGACAAATTAACTAAATTTAAGGAAGAATTGCCTTTTTCAAATTACTGATACAAACTTACCATAGAATAATTACGTATTTTGCCCCATATCAACCTGCAAAAGGTTTCCCAACATAGATGCATTTGTTCAATTTTCAAAAATAAATAAAGGTTTTCTACCTGAAAGCATTTTACATTCCTAGCTCTTTAAACATTAAAACACAAAGTACAAAAAATGATCTCCCCACTTCTGAAGAGCCCACTTAGTTATATAAACTATTTTCTTTCCCAACACTTTTTCAGAT
>NW_028058739.1:0-397 GCF_054177405.1 Leptonychotes weddellii
CTTTTCTTATAGAGGAGAATTTTTCTTTGTCTCTAACCTTGCATTAAACAAGCACACACACACAAAAGAACACATTTATATTTCTCTCACCAGTTATGTTCTTACCATGCCATTTTCTAATAAGATAATCATGGTGCAACACATAGAAAAATGGGTGTCAAGAGTTGCATTGTTGGCTTAGCTTGCTGAAGGTCAAAGCATGGTAACTCTGTGGAGGAAAGCCCTTTAGTGGGAGCACATAACTGCATCAGGAGCGAAGAAGATAATATTAGCTTCCCTCCCTGAGCTTTTGTGATTGTTCTCCTGTGTTAGAAGGGGATAATCAGTAGAGGACATCTCTGAGGAAGTTAAATCAGCTTTGGCTTGGTTCATTTGTATCAGCTTTCAGAATGAGATG
>NW_028058740.1:0-397 GCF_054177405.1 Leptonychotes weddellii
TTTTTTTTTTGAAGATTTTATTTATTTATTTGACAGAGAGAGACATAGTGAGAGCAGGAACACAAGCAGGGGGAGTGGGAGAGGGAGAAGCAGGCTTCCTGCAGAGCAGGGAGCCGGACGTGGGGCTCGATCCCAGGACCCTGGGATCATGACCTGAGCCGAAGGCAGACGCTTAACGACTGAGCCACCCAGGCGCCCCTAATCCCTACTTAATTTCTAACATAGAAGTTTCTTTCAAACACAGCAAACTACGAAAGTAAATACTTGCTTTAAAAATATGTTCAATAGTTACATCAGCTAATCCCATCGTGGCCTACTCCTTTCATTCCCTTTACATCAGGCCACGGAATGCCCTCGAGGACAATTAGCAGGTATGTAACCTCTTACTAGATATTGC
>NW_028058741.1:0-397 GCF_054177405.1 Leptonychotes weddellii
TATTATCCTACGTAAGTCTTGATCAGTCCTTTAAGGCTTTAAAAGAAATTATTTTAAAGAATGTTAAGTTTCATAGCAGAATTGAGGGGATGGTATAGAGATTTCCCGTGGATTCCCTACCCCACACGTGCATGGCTTCCCCCATGGTCAACATCCCCCTAGAATGGTACATGTGTTCTAATTGACGAACCCATATTGACACATTGTAATTAAACTACAAGATGACATTAGCGTTCACTCCTGGTGTTGGCTATTCTGTGGATTTGGACGAAGGCAGAATGACTTATATCCCTCATCATGATATTATACAGAGTATTTTCCCTACCCTGAAAATCCTCTGTGCCCCACTTACTCATCCCCACCTGACCCCGGCAACCACTGATCCTCTTGCTGTCTC
>NW_028058742.1:0-397 GCF_054177405.1 Leptonychotes weddellii
TCCTCTAAAGTATCAAGGAGGAGGGAATGCTTCCAAACTCATTTTATGAGGCCATCATCACTTTGATACAAAAATCAGACAGGGGTACCACAAGAAAAGAAAACTGTAGACCAATATCCCTGATGAATATAGATGCAAAAATTCTCAAAACAACGTTAGCAAATCAAATTCATGAACATATTAAAAGGATTATACACCAGGGCGCCTGGGTGGCTCAGTTGGTTAAGCGACTGCTTTCGGCTCAGGTCATGATCCTGGAGTCCCGGGATCGAGTCCCACATCGGGCTCCCTGCTCGGCGGGGAGTCTGCTTCTCCCTCTGACCCTCCTCCCTCTCATGCTCTCTGTATCTCATTCTCTCTGTCTCAAATAAATAAATAAAATCTTTAAAAAAAAAAA
>NW_028058743.1:0-397 GCF_054177405.1 Leptonychotes weddellii
CATCTCCAGACACAGAACGCACACAAATCCATAAATGGTAGCTGTTCTACCTCCAAAACCTATCTACCTCTGTACCCTTTTCTCCATCTCTACCACCTCCAACTAGCTGTAGCCACACAGATCCCTTTTGCTTTGATAGCCATAATAGCTCCCTAAATGATTTGTACTCTTTCATTATGCTCATAGCTTCCAGACTGAAACTGCACAAAGTTAAATTAGATCAAGGCTTGCAAAATCTGCCCCTTTCAAGAGACCAAAATCCATTTTTTTTTTTTTTTTTACCATGGCTTCTAATGCACTATGTAGTCTACCCACCCCTTCAACTTCATTTATTCACATTCCTCTCACTTATCTCTAGCCACACTGTTCTTATGCTTGTACTTCAACTGGGTCAAAT
>NW_028058744.1:0-397 GCF_054177405.1 Leptonychotes weddellii
CATTAGGAAAACGCAAATCAAAAGCACAATGAGATACCCATAGGATGGCTATAATTTAAACAACAACAACCACAAAAACCAGAATGTAAGTGTTAGCTGGGACATGGAGAAACTGGAAACCTTGTACGTTCCAGGTGGGAATGGAAAGTGGTGCAGCCTCAGGAAAACAGTTCGTCAGGTCCTTAAAAAGTTAAACATAGGGGCGCCTGGGTGGCTCAGTTGGTTAAGCGACTGCCTTCGGCTCAGGTCATGATCCCGGGGTCCTGGGATCGAGTCCCGCATCGGGCTCCCTGCTCTGCGGGGAGCCTGCTTCTCCCTCTCCCACTCCCCCTGCTTGTGTTCCCTCTCTCGCTGTGTCTCTCTCTGTCAAATAAATAAAATAAAAAATCTTTAAAAA
>NW_028058745.1:0-397 GCF_054177405.1 Leptonychotes weddellii
TTTTTTTTTTTTAAAGATTTTATTTATTTATTTGAGAGAGAGAGAATGAGAGACAGAGAGCATGAGAGGGAAGAGGGCAGAGGGAGAAGCAGACCCCCTGCTGAGCAAGGAGCCCGATGTGGGACTCGATCCCGGGACTCCAGGATCATGACCTGAGCCGAAGGCAGTCGCTTAACCAACTGAGCCACCCAGGCGCCCCTCTTTTTTCTATTTTCTATCCTTTCATTCTCCACAGGGTTTAGTTGGGATATTTTCTGTTGAACTTCACTTAAAGTCACTAAACCTCTCTTTTGCTGCATCCAATTTGTTGTTAGACTCATCTGTTTATTTCTTAATTTGTTATTGAAGCTGGACATAGTAAAAATTATGTTGATTCTTTCATGTTTATAGATTTCAC
>NW_028058746.1:0-397 GCF_054177405.1 Leptonychotes weddellii
GCGCCTGGGTGGCTCAGTTGGTTAAGCGACTGCCTTCGGCTCAGGTCATGATCCCGGAGTCCCGGGATCGAGTCCCGCATCGGGCTCCCTGCTCGGCAGGGAGTCTGCTTCTCCCTCTGACCCTCCTCCCTCTCATGCTCTCTCTGTCTCTCATTCTCTCTGTCTCAAATAAATAAATAAAATCTTTAAAAAAAAAAAAAAAGTGTAACTCATCAAAACACCGAATTCATTCCCTCAACCCTGAAAACAGAATTTATTGATTTTCTGTTTTAACTTAATTTGACTTAAATTTTGATTGTTGAAATGTTAGGAAGGACTTACTTTCTTCATTTCTTCATAGAATATAATTAGAATGTGTTTGTCATTTTTGTGCTCTTCCCAGCTTAAAACGTGATCG
>NW_028058747.1:0-8518 GCF_054177405.1 Leptonychotes weddellii
GGATGGTTTAGCCTGGTGATGGGTATTGAGGAGGGCACGTTCTGCATGGAGCACTGGGTTTTATGCACAATGAATCATGGAACACTACATCTAAAACTAATGATGTAATATATGGGGATTAACGTAAGAATAAAAAAATAAAAAATAAATAAAAAAAAAGAAATTGAACAAGTAGGAATACAGGCATACTTCAATATTTAAAGTATTATTTTTAAAAATCCTGAATATTAACAATTAGCCTCAACTTGGTCATAAAATATTAAATTTTATAAAAGTATCAAGTCATATTCAATTATAGTTCTCTATAAAAATTATAGGAGAATATATACCAGTATTCAAATTTAATTTTTGAAAAAATTATCCAACTCTGATTTTAACAATGAGTTTTACAATAGGGAAGATCTGGAAAAATTATAATTCAAAGGAGCATTCATTCTAAAAACAAACATGTAAAAATCCTTGCCATCACTTCAATCTTTACCTTACTGCCAAGCTTTTGTGTTCTTGACTAAAATGTTTATTTCTTTTGAGATTTATACATTGCCTTACATGTATATTAAAACTATACATAAGTAAATATTAAACAAATTACCATCAAGTTCAATTGTACTAGAAGGGAATTTATTTCCCCCTTTAAAGTTTATCATTAATATAGCATTCCTTTTAAAATTTTTGCATCAAACTTTAGCCTAAAAGTTATTGACAGAACCAGGTTCCCAGAGGAAGAACACAGTTTATCAGAATCACTTTTTTCCGTAAGGAAAGCCGACCCTGAATATGTTCCAAGGTATTCCTTTCTTAAATCTGTTTCATTTCAACCATTGATAGCTATACTCCTCCCCCAGCAGTGCATGCAGCAGATAACTAAGACCTGCTTCAAATAGGTAATGCTGGTATTTATCTTTTCCTTAGGCACCACCTGCAGAATTAAAGAAACCAAGGGATTTAGAACCAGCTGGCATAATTACCTGTCAGAATCTACTAAAGGCTTTTCTAAAGTTAACATCCTAATGTCTACTGTTCCCATAGGAGAATTCCAGAATGTGTTTTAGAAAAGCTGATTCAATTTATGCTGATAGTCTATCCTATGCCTTTTAAATACAGTATTAGTAGATGAGATACATATTTCTTATGGAATTAAAATACTTCGATATTTTACTACTGAAGATGTATGTAAATGAACTCATGACACATCCTGTACAATAAAAAAAAAACAACTAAGAATAAGATAAACTGTCTTTTTCTTAAATTAGCTCTTCAGCTAAAAGGGAAACTTAATAGAAGTCTGGATGAAGGATGGTTACAAAGTGTGGTAGTAGAGTTAATACCATCACTGCACAATTGACATTTGGGGGCCAGATAATACTTTGATGTAAGGCACTGTCCTGTGCATCATATGATGCTTAGCAGCACCCATGGCCTCTTTTCACTAGATGCCAGTGACACTTCCCATTTCGTGACATTCAAAAATGTCCCTAGACATTGTTAAATGCCCTCTAGAGACAAAAATCATTCCAGGATTCAAAACAAATGACTTAGTGGAAAGGGCCACAAACAGGTCACAGTTTGGATCTGCTCCTTTGGGTGTGCATCAACCAGGGGGAGACATTTCACCTGTTTGCCTCAGTTTCCTCCTACCTCAAATAAGTGATATAAGGATTAAATGAGAGGTCTGAACAGTGACTACAGCAACTGATAGGACTGTCTCCATTGTATACATTGTAGCATCTCTACTTTAGACTTTCTGTGCCACTTTTTCTAAGTATTTATCATAACTTCAGTAAACATACAGTGTTCAATTAGTTTCAGGCGTACAATATACTGATTCAACAATTCCCTACATCACCTAGTGCTCATCATAAGTGCACTCCTTAATCCCCATCAGCTATTTCACCCATCCTCCCACCCACCTCCCCTCTGGTAATCATCACTTTGTTCTCCAGAGTTAACAGTCTGTTTCTTGATTTGTCGGTCTCTCTTTTTTTTTCACTTCACACATTTGTTTTGTTTCTTAAAATCTACATGTGAGTGAAATCATATGGTATTTGTCTTTCTCTGGCATATTTCACTAAGCATAATACACTAATAGCTCCACCATGTTGCTGAAATAGGGCAAGATTTCATTCTTTTTTACGGCAGAGCAATATTCCAGTGTGTGTGTGTGTGTGTGTGTGTGTGTGTCACCCCTTCTTTATCCATTTACCAATCAATGGACACCTAGGCTGCTTCCATAATTTGGCTATTGTAAATAATCCTACCATAAAAATATGGATGCATGTATCACTTCGAATTCATATTTTTGTATTCTTTTGGTAAATACCAAGTAAGTACAATTGCTAGATCATAGGGTAGTTCTATTTTTAACATTTTAACATGCTCTTCTCCACAGTGGCTGCACCAGTTTGCATTCCCACCAACAGTTTAAGAGGGTTCCCCTTTCTCTGCATCCTTGCCAACATCTGCTGTTTCCTGTGTTGTTAATTTTAGCCATTCTGACAGGTGTGAGGTGGTGTCTCTTTGTAGTTTTGATTTGCATTTTCCTGATGGTAAGTGATGATAAGCATCTTTTCATGTGTCTATATGTCTTCTTTGGAGAAATGTCTGTTCATTGTCTTCTGCCCATTTTTAATTGGATTAGTTGTTTTCTGGGTGCTGAGTTTTAGAAGTTCTTTATATATTTTGGATACTAACCCTTTATCGGGTATGTCATTTGCAAATATCTTCTCCCATTCTGTAGGTTGCCTTTTAGTTTTGTTGACTGTTTGCTCACTGTACAAAAACTTTTTATTTTGATGTAGTCCCATAGTTTATTTGTACTTTCGTTTCCCTTGCCTCAGGAGACATATCTAGAAAAAAGTTGTTGCAGATGATGTCGAAGAAGTTACTGCCTGTGTTCTCTTCTAGGATTTTTATGGGTTCAATTCTCACATTTAGGTGTCTAATCTATTTTGTATTTATTTTTGTGTATGATATAAGAAAGTAGTCCAGTTTCATTCTTTCGTATGCTGCCGTCCAGTTTTCCCAATACCACTTCTTTTTTGTTTTTATTTATTTATTTTTATTTTTAAAGATTTTATTTATCTTTTTGAGAGAGAGAGAGCACAAGCGGGGGGGGGGGAGCAGCAGAGGGAGAGGAGAAAGCAGGCTCTCCACTGAGCAGGGAACCTGACGCAGGGCTCAATCCCAGGGCCCTGGGATCATGACCTGAGCTGCAGGCAGATGCCCAACTGACTGAGCCACCCAGGCACACCCCCAATACTACTTGCTGAAGAGACTTTTTCCTATTGGATATTCTTTCCTGCTTTGTCAAACATTAATTGACCATATAATTGTGCATTTATTTCTGGGTTTTCTATTCTGTTCTATTGATCTCTGTGTCTATTTTTGTGCCAGAACCATCCTGTTTTGATCACTACAGCTTTGTAATATAACTTGAAATCCAGAATTGTGATGCCTCCAGCTTTGCTTTGCTTTGCTTTTTCAAGACTGCTTTGGCTATTTGGGGTCTTTTGTGGTTCCATACCCATTTTAGAATTGTTTGTTCTAGTTCTGTGAAAAATGCTATTGGTATTTTGATAGGGATTGCATTAAATGTTTGGATTGCTCTGGGTAGTACAGACATTTTAACAATATTTGTTCTTCCAATCCACAAGCATAGAATATCATTCCATTTCTTTATGTCATCTTCAATTTCTTTTCATAAGTGTTTATTATAGTTTTCAGAGTACAGATCTTTTACCTCTCTGGTTAGATTTATTCCTAGGTATCTTATTATTTTTGGTGCAATTCTAAATGGGATTGTCTTATTAATTTCTTTCTGCTACTTCATTATTACTGTATAGAAATGTAACAGATTTTCTGTATATTGACTGTGTCCTGAGACCTTACTGAATTAATCTATCAGTTCTAGTACTTTTTGGTGGCGTTTACGGGGCTTTTGATATATAGTATCATGTCATCTGCCAATAGGGGAAGTTTTACTTCTTCCTTGCCAATCTAGATGCCTTTTATTTCTTTTTGTTGCCTGATTGCTGTGGCTAGGACTTCCAGTACTATGTTGAATAAAAGTGGTGAGACTGGACATCCTTGTCTTCTTCCTGACCTTAGGGAAAAGGCTCTCCATTTTTCCCCATTGAGAATGATGTTAGCTGTGGGTTTTTCATAAATGGCCTTTATTATGTTGAGGTATGTTCCTTCTAAACCTACTTTGTTGAGGGTTTTATCATGAATGGATGTAGTACTTTGTCAAATGCTTTTTCTGTGTCTACTGAAATGATCAGATGGTTCCTATCCTTTGTTTTATTGATGTGATGTATCATGTTGATTGATTTGTGAATATTGAACCACCTTGCAACCTAGGAATAAATCCCACTTGATTGTGATGAATGATTTTTTAAATGTATCATTAAATCTTGTTTACTACTATTTTGTTGAGGTTTGCATATCTGTTCATCAGAGATATTGGACTATAGTTCTCATTTTTTCTGGTGTCTTTATCCGGTTTGGATATCAGGGTAATGCTAGCCTCAAGTTTTCCTTCCTCTTCTATTTTTTGAAATAGTTTGAGTAGAATAGGTACTAACTCTTTTTTAAATGTTTGGTAGAATTTGCCTGCGAAGCCATCCGGCCCTGACTTTTGTTTGTTGGGAGTTTTTGGATTACTGATTGAATTTCTTTGCTGGTTATTGGTCTGTTCAAATTTTTTATTTCTTCCTGTTTCAGTTTTGGTAGTTTATATGTTTTAGGAATTTATACATTTCTTCTCGGTTGTCTAATTTGCTGGCATATAGTTTTTCATAATATTCTCTTATAATTATTTGTATTTCTGTGGTGTTGGTTGTTTTTTCTCCTCTCTCATTTGTGATTTTATTTATTTGGGTCCTTTCTCTTTGTTTCTTGATAAGTCTGACTGGAGGTTTATCATTTTACTGAGTTTTTTCAGTGAACCAGCTCGTGCTTTCATTGATCTGTTCTACTGTATTTTTGGTTTCCATAACATTAATTTCCACTATAATCTTTATTATTTCCTACCTTCTGCTGGTTTTAGGTTCGTTTAGGACTTTTCTAAGTCCTTTAGGTATAAGGATAGGTTGTTTATTTGACACTTTTCTTGCTTCTTGAGGAAGGCCTGTATTGCTATAAAAGTCCCTCTTAGAACTGCTTCTGCTACATCCCAGAGGTTTTGGACCATTGTATTTCATTTTCATCTGTTTCCATATACTTTTCAATTTCTTCTTTTATTTCTTGGTTGACCCATTCACTGTTTAGTAGCATGTTATTTAACCTCCATATATTTGTGGTCTTCCCAGATTTTTTCTTGTGATTGACTTCTAATTTCATAGCATTGTGGGCAAAGAAGATGCATAGTAGGACTTCAATTTTTTTGAATTTTTGAGGCTTGTTTTGTGGCCTAATATGTGATCTACTCTTGAGAATGTTCCACATGCACTTGAAAAGAATATGTATTCTGCTGTTTTAAGATGGAATGCTCTGAATATATCTGTTAAGTCCATCTGGTCCAGTGTGTCATTCAAAGCCATTGTTTCCTTGTTGAGTTTCTGTTTAGATGATCAGTCCATTGATGTAAGTTGGCTGTTAAACTCCCCTACTATTGTGTTATTATCAATTAGTTCCTTTGTGTTTGTTATCACCTGTTTTTTGTATTTGGGTGCTCCCATGTTGGGTGCATAAATATTTACAATTGTTATATCTTCTTGTTGGATTGTCCCCTTTATTATGATATAGTGTCCTTGTCTCTTGTTACAGTCTGTTTTAAAGTCTAGTTTGTACGATATAAATATTGCTACCCCAGGTTTCTTCTGACATCATTTGCATGACAGATGTTTCTCCATCCCTTCACTTTCCTTTTTTTTTTTTAAAGATTTATTTATTTCTTTTAGAGAGAAAGAAAAAATAAGCGTGGCAGGGGAGCAGAGCGAGAGAGAGTCCTAAGCAGATTCCATGATGAATGTGGAGCCTGACATGAGGCTCAAGATCACAACATGAGCCAAAACCAAGAGACGCTTAACCACCTGCACCACCTAGGTGCCCCTCCACCCCCTTACTTTCAATCTGCAGGTGTCTTTAGGTCTAAAATGAGTGTCTTATAGGCAGCATATACGTGGATCTTGTTTTTTTTTTTTATCTAATCTGTCACACTATGTCTTTTGATTGGAGCCTTTAGTCAATTTACATTCAAAGTAATTACTGACAGATATGTATTTATTGTCATTTTATTATTTGTTTTGTGGTTGTTTCTGACAATATTCTCTGATCCTTTCTTGTCTTTCTTTCTTTCATGGTTTGCTGATTTCCTTTAGTGATATATATATGGATTTCTTTCTCTTTATTCTTTACATATTAGTGGTTTTTTATATATGGTTACCATTAAGTTTGTATAATAACCTCTTCTGCATATAGCAGTCTATATTAAGTTGATGGTCATTTAAGTTTGAACCCATTGACCCAGGAGTGTCTCCAATGTGTGCTGCATGTGCTCTGCTGTTTTGTCCTGGTCAATTTATCCTTCAGGCCTCTTTGCCTGTTGTAGGCACATGGGAACCCCAGACACTTCCAGGAGTGTCTCCAATGTGTGTTGCATGTCCTCTGCTGTTTTGTCCTGGTCGCTTTATCCTTCAAGGCTCTTTGCCTGTTGTGGGCAGTGTTTGGTCCCTGGCCTAAATGTGGCATGTTTTAATTAGGTGTGCTCTGGTCTGCTTGTGAAATGAGGCCTGTTGCCACCACCATTGGAACTGAGGCTCCACAAACTCCCAGGTTGTGAGATAGGATTTTGGTGGGGATTTGGGCTGCTCTTCTGGGGGAAGGGATCTGCTGCACTGGGACTGAGGCAAGCTGTCTGGGAAGGGCGATTTCATCAAAGCCGGGAGGGGGGGGAGCTGGGGAGTTGCGGGGGCGGGGGGTTGGTGCTTGGTGTAAGCAAGTTAGGTAGCAAGTGTCAGTGCTAGGCTGGTTCCTGTAGTTGGCCCTGTGTTTATGCTGAGGGGTGGGGAAGGGAAATGGCACTTGCTCGTTCCTTTGCTCCTAGAGGGGTCTCTCTGTGAATACTGCCTCTCTGGGATACGCTCTGAGATGAGCAAATAACCTCCCCACTGTGCGACCCATGAGCTTTTCAGATCACTATTTCCACACTGTATGTCCATGGGTTGTTTGCTTGCCTTCTTTCCAAGAGCAGCCCCAGTGCCCTCCAGGCTCTTCCCAAGCCAAGCCCAGTGACCTTTAGAACTCCAGCCTTTTAGCCCCACTGGTTGCCAGAACTCACAAAATTCAGCCCCTCCCACTTTCCAATCCAATTACTAAGGGGATTCATTTTCCCCATGCACTCCCCTGTGTGCTAGTCTGTCTCTCACCCTTCTCTGGAACTGTGGCTCCCTCCCCACCCTGGTGGCCACAATCTATTTCTCTTCCAAATCACATCTTCACACTTCTTATCTTCTTAATGTGGCCCCTCCTCTACTGTTAGTTGTGGAGTTTTTTTCTGCTGGCTTCAAGTCAACTTCTGGGGTATTTAGGGTGATTTGATAGTTATCTAGTTGTATTTGTAGAATGAGGTGAACAATCCTCCCACTCTGCTGCCATCAACCCCTTCTCTCACCAAATGTACACTTTTTCAACAAACTTTTTCCTGAGGGCCCTAAACTAAGGGATTAAAAAAGTGGGGGATGGCACATTCCTAGGCTTATGGATTACTCAGTGATTTCTTCTAAAAGGCCAGTATTGGAGGCCACAATAATATGATGCCAAATCTTATTTCCCAAAGTCTATGCATCAGAGAACGAGGATGGTCTACTTGGTCAATGGACATATCACATACTTTCCCCTCTCTGTACTCTGGCTGCAGCTTTTGTCTGATGGACAAAAACCCCACCACTTGAGTACCTACATACCTTTAGAATCCAGCATCCTTCATGAGGTATTTTCCTAGTGGCATCCAACCCATCCCTCTTACCCAAGCCCCAAACACCATGGCGGAATCTCTCTCATATTACTTGTACTCTTCTTCAGGGCATGAGTGATTTAATGATGGTTACACACATGGGAACTCATTTCCCTACTAAACCTCCAGTACCTTTTCTGTCCTCATGCATCTCTGTCTAGCCTGCAGTGTTAAGCCAGGGCCCTGGTCACATTATTACCTAAGATTTCTTTGTAACTGGCAGTAACTTTAGAGAGTTAATTGTCCAATTTCTTATAAGCTGATATAATTCTTATATATATCTCCACAGGAAACATTTTTCCCAGATAAGACTTCCATTAAGATATGAGCAGTGCCGGGGGCAGAGCAAGATGGCGGAGGAGTAGGAGACCTGGATTTCGTCTCCTCTCAGGAATTCAGCTGGATAGGGATCAAACCATTCTGAACACCTACAAACTCAACAGGAGATCGAAGAAAAGAAGAGGAACAACTCTCTCATCAGAAAAGCGACCACTTTCTGGAAGGTAGGACGTGTGGAGAAGTGAATCCGAGGCGATATTCGGGAGGATAGACGGCGGGGGAGGG
>NW_028058748.1:0-397 GCF_054177405.1 Leptonychotes weddellii
CGCCTGGGTGGCTCAGTTGGTTAAGCGACTGCCTTCGGCTCAGGTCATGATCCTGGAGTCCTGGGATCGAGTCCCACATCGGGCTCCCTGCTCAGCAGGGAGTCTGCTTCTCCCCCTGACCCTCCCCACTCTCATGCTCTCTCTATCTCATTCTATCTCTCAAATAAATAAATAAAATCTTTAAAAAAAAAAAAAAAAAAAGAGTACAAAATGCTGGTTGCCAGTGTGACAGAAGGCATAAACAGATACTCAGAGAGAGGTACAGGTGAGAGAAAGAGAAAGAAATCGCCTGAGTTCCTCTCAGGACTTCAGCCTCTTGTGGCAGCCATACCTTCCATCCCTTAGGCTCCTTGAAATTCTCCAGTAATCACTGCAATAAGCCCCTCTTTCTTCCTTT
>NW_028058749.1:0-397 GCF_054177405.1 Leptonychotes weddellii
TTCTTCAGGGATGAATGTCTAAACAACTGTGGTATATCCATACCATGGAATACTACTCAACAGTCAAATGGAATACACATGCAACAACTTGGATGAATCTTCAGGGAGTTATCCTTAGTAAAATAAGCCAATCCCCAAAAGTTACATACTGTATGATTCTATTTATATAACTTTTTTTTTTTTCCTTTTGCAATATTTCTTTTTTTTTTTTATTCTTATGTTAATCCCCATACATTACATCATTAGTTCTAGATGAAGTGTTCCATGATTCATTGTTCATGCACAACACCCAGTGCTCCATGCAGAACGTGCCCTCCTCAATACCCACCACCAGGCCAACCCATCCTCCCACCCCCCTCCCCTCTAGAACCCTCAGTTTGTTTTTCACTTTTTTTAA
>NW_028058750.1:0-397 GCF_054177405.1 Leptonychotes weddellii
CACCCACGCGTCCCTAATGCTGGACATTTTTCATAGGTCTTCACTATTCTGACCAATACTAGAATGGGTATTTTGTGCCTTCACCTTTAGACTTTTATCCAACTGTTTCTTTTGGATAAATATTTTAAAAACTGCAATGGGTGGGTCAAAATGCATGCAGTTACATATTTTTTAAATTTTTAAAAAAAGATTTTATTTATTCACTTGAGACACAGAGATAGAGAGCATGAGCAGGGAGAGAGGCAGAGGGAGAGGGACAAGCAGGCTCCTCGCTGAGCCAGGAGCCGGATGTGGGGCTTGATCCCAGGACCCTGGGATCATGACCTGAGCCGAAGGCAGATGCTTAACCATCTGAGCCACCCAGGCGCCCCTAATTTTTAAAGATTTTATTTATTTA
>NW_028058751.1:0-397 GCF_054177405.1 Leptonychotes weddellii
TATCTTTAGTAACACAGAAGGTTTTCAGTTTTATTTAAAGTTAACACCAGTAAAAGAATCCTCCTAGGTGAGAACTTCCTGACAGACCGTCCCGAACACGTGACATTCTGGAAAGACCGAAGTGAAGGCTGCCATCCCCACTCTCACCTGCATGAAGTAACCGGACAGGAGAGCCTTCTTTATGTTCAGAGCGTTCTGCTTTGAGCCAAAAGCAGGTTCTGCACAGGGGAGCTCGATTCGCTTGACAATTTCTAAGAGTTCAGCTCGGATAACGTCTGCCATCCTGAGAGCACAGCAGTTGAGGAAGTAATCATGACACCACTTTTCAACACAGTCTGGCAAGGAAAGAAGAAATGATTTGCCATAAGCGGTAAGAGCCCCAGCCGGGAAGGAGGTG
>NW_028058752.1:0-397 GCF_054177405.1 Leptonychotes weddellii
TTGTGTTTACTATTGTTGACCTCTTATTTACTACCACCATCATACCCCAGCCCATTCTGAGAAAAAGTTCCACATTATGTGGTATTTCACTTTTAGGCTTCATCTTAGCTCTTACCGCTACCCATCTGAGAAGTGTTTTAAAGTCTTCCATACATTCCTCAAGACAACTGATCGAATGAACCATCTAAATAATCTTTGAAAATGTATTAACTTTTAATGAAAAGACTGAGAACCAATTAGGCTATAGTTACAGTGTTAGATCCTGATATGGGACAGCATACAAAAGCAGACATTGTATAGGCCACTACCAAATTTATAGTGGTGTAGATGAACATGCATAATATATATATAAAAGTAAATCACAGCTGTGAAAAGCAGTATGACAGAAAAGTGCAAG
>NW_028058753.1:0-397 GCF_054177405.1 Leptonychotes weddellii
TTTTTTTTAAAGATTTTATTTATTTATTTGAGAGAGAGAGAATGAGAGAGAGCGAGTACATGAGAGGGGGGAGGGTCAGAGGGAGAAGCAGACTCCCTGCCGAGCAGGGAGCCCGATGCGGGACTCGATCCAGGGACTCCAGGATCATGACCTGAGCCGAAGGCAGTCGCTTAACCAACTGAGCCACCCAGGCGCCCTCCAGTCCCAGTATTCTTGATCACTGGTAGAGATTGCTATCTTCACCACTATGTTCTCCCACAGGAATTATAGTCTGTTACCCTATATATTTCTTGGTTAGCTTGTTTTATCTGAATTTCCACATTTGGTTATGGGGCTATATTTGTTTTATTCATAATACATACCTAGAACCTAGTAACCTGGTAGAGTGCTTTGCCAG
>NW_028058754.1:0-397 GCF_054177405.1 Leptonychotes weddellii
GTGCAGCTGGTTAAGCGTCTGACTCTTGGTTTCGGCTCAGGTCGTGATCTTGGGGTCGTCGTGAGATCGAGCCCCACGTCGGGCTCCATGCTGAGCGTGGAGTCTGCTTGAGATTCTCTTTCCCCCTCTCCCTCTGCCCCTCCCACTCATGCTCTCTCTCTCCCTAAAAATAAATAAATCTTAAAACGAGTGGAAAGAAGGGGCGCCTGGGTGGCTCAGTTGGTTGAGCGACTGCCTTCGGCTCAGGTCATGATCCTGGAGTCCCGGGATCGAGTCCCGCATCGGGCTCCCTGCTCGGCGGGGAGTCTGCTTCTCCCTCTGACCCTCCTCCCTCTCATGCTCTCTGTCTCTCATTCTCTCTGTCTCAAATAAATAAATAAAATCTTTAAAAAAAAAA
>NW_028058755.1:0-397 GCF_054177405.1 Leptonychotes weddellii
TTTTTTTTAAAGATTTTATTTATTTATTTGAGAAAGAGAGAATGAGAGAGACAGAGAGCACATGAGAAGGGGGAGGGTCAGAGGGAGAAGCAGGCTCCCCGCCAAGCAGGGAGCCCGATGCGGGACTCGATCCAGAGACTCCAGGATCATGACCTGAGCCGAAGGCAGTCGCTTAACCAACTGAGCCACCCAGGTGCCCAAGCGTAGTGTCATTTTATTGTAAGCAGTAACTTATAAAGAAATGCAGCAAATGATAAATACAAAGTGCCAAAAATATATATTCTTTAAATTTTTTATTTGTGTTTTTATATTTTCTTAGTCAATTTTAGAATATGCCAAAGTAATAACACCAAAGCTTCTAAGTATAAATTTTAAATGTGATTTCATAACTTTTCAA
>NW_028058756.1:0-397 GCF_054177405.1 Leptonychotes weddellii
TTTTTTTAAAGATTTTATTTATTTATTTGAGACAGAGAGAGAATGAGAGAGAGAGAGCACATGAGAGGGGGGAGGGTCAGAGGGAGAAGCAGGCTCCCCGCCGAGCAGGGAGCCCGATGCGGGACTCGATCCAGGGACTCCAGGATCATGACCTGAGCCGAAGGCAGTCGCTCAACCAACTGAGCCACCCAGGCGCCCATAAACAACTGGTTTTTAAAAATCCCATTTACCCACCCTTCAGCCCGAGACAGAGAATAACAGCAATACCTTGGATGCTTCCGCACGTCCCCAAGGCTACCAACATTCTAAATATTTCATTTTACTACATATGTATACAACCCTACACATTTTAAGTTGTGAATGTTTTTACACTTTACATAAATCATATTTTAAGGAT
>NW_028058757.1:0-397 GCF_054177405.1 Leptonychotes weddellii
CGCCTGGGTGGCTCAGTTGGTTAAGCGACTGCCTTCGGCTCAGGTCATGATCCTGGAGTCCCGGGATCGAGTCCCGCATCGGGCTCCCTGCTTGGCGGGGAGTCTGCTTCTCCCTCTGACCCTCCTCCCTCTCATGCTCTGTGTCTCTCATTCTCTCTGTCTCAAATAAATAAATAAAATCTTTAAAAAAAAAAAAAGAAGTTTTGGAGAGCTTGGTTATGCCCTCATAATTTGGGGGGGCCTTTGGTCTGCCATCTGACAAATGCCCCGACATTCTTCGGGGCAAGGTCATGGTTCTCTGAGGTGGTGGGTTTGAGAGAAAACAGAGGGTTCATTTGTGAAATAATTGCATTCTCACCTGTGGAAGGGCAAACAAATCATGAGTTTTTTCCTGTAG
>NW_028058758.1:0-8518 GCF_054177405.1 Leptonychotes weddellii
AGGAGAGGGAGGGGAGGGAAGGGGAGAGGCGGGGAGGGAAGGGGAGAGGAGGGGAGAGGAGATGGAAGGAAGGGAGGGCAGGAGAAGGAAGAGAGGGAGGAGAGGGGAGGGGTGGGGGAGGGAGGGGAGGAGAGGGGAGGGGAGGAGGAGGGAAGCTGTGGGTCCTTTAGCAGTCTTTGGGAGGGCATCGTTCAGCTTCAACCAACACACCCAGAGTCTCTCTCCTTTAAAAGGGCACAAGGAGGGTCGCTGGGGTGGCTCAGGTCAGGATCCCAGGGTCCCGGGGTTGAGCCCCGTGTGGGGCGCCCTTAGGGAGTCTGCTTCTCCCTCTCCCTCTGCTGCTCCCCCTGCTTTTGCTCTCTCTTTCTGTCAAATAAATAAATAAAATCTTAAAAATAAATCAAAGGGCACAAGGATGAGTAGGATTTTCATGTCACCAGGCCTGCACCCACACAATGTAGGAAACATTCTCCACTTCCCAGAGGTCTTCCTGGGTGGGGGGGAACCCAGGGCTCTCCAGGAGCAGAGACTGGGGACATCCCAGGGAGAAAGGGGACAGAGAAAGAAATCCCATGCTTGGTTCAGATGATGAAACAGCACAGACTATTTGTAGAGAGACAGATGGAGTCACTCACGTCAAGCAGGGGCCTGTGTCCACAAGCAGTTAGGGGGCTCGCTGCAGTGCCTGCAGATGACCCCCCAGAACTGATACTCAGCAGAAGCAGAGGGGGTTTTTGTAGCCAACTGTCAGCCTCTTCAGACGTGACTCCTCTATGACTACTTCCATACCACCCTGAACGCGCCCGATCTCGTCTGAAAGGCCGCTGCAGCCGGAGGCTCTGCCCGATCCATTTCCGAACGGAGCTCTCCGTGTCCCCAATGTGAACATCAGCAGCAGTGAGTGAGCTGACCCCGACCCCGACCCCGACAGAGGCCTTGTCTCGGCTGCCGCCCACAGACTGACTTTGCTTTTGGTTCCTTAACTACCCACCTCCTGTGTTAGTTTGTGGTGTGACAGGTCTTGTGTTCTGCTCTGTGTGT
Organism: Leptonychotes weddellii; assembly: GCF_054177405.1. Lineage (NCBI taxonomy): Eukaryota > Metazoa > Chordata > Mammalia > Carnivora > Phocidae > Leptonychotes > Leptonychotes weddellii. Next base: position 1,042 of record NW_028058758.1, read on the forward strand.
GTGCCGTGTAAGAAGCCGTGTTACTCACGTGGTGAAGTGTCACTGAATTTGGAAACCTGAGCCTGCTTTATGATTGTGTTAACCTTGCTTTATGACTGAATAAAGCTGACTCTGTGGAAGGACACAACTCACGTGTGCGCCTTCACCGCGTGCCCCTGACTCTCCAGTGTGGAGAGGGCAGGAAGGACCACCCTGCCTGTGCCCCAGGCTGTCCAGCAGCCTCCGTGGCTTGGATAGAGGCTGCCAGGGCTGGAGGAGCTGCAGGTCCTCATACCAGAAGTGGGATGGGGTTTAAAGAGAACAACCAGTTGGCTGACAGCCTCCAAACTGAATGGGGGAGTCAGATGGACCCAGAACACCGAAAGGGGCATGGTTAACATAATTAAGAGACAAACACAGCAGGAGCAAGGGACTGTCAATCTTTAAAACGGCCAGTTAGGGGCGCCTGGGTGGCTCAGTCATTAAACTTCTGCTTTCAGCTCAGGTCATGATCCCGGGTCCCTGGGATCGAGCCCCACGTCGGGCTCCCTGCTCAGCGGGAAGCCTGCTTCTTCCTCTCCCACTCCCCCTGCTTGTGTTCCCTCTTTTGCTGTCAAATAAAGAAATAAAATCTTTAAAAAATAATAAAAATAAATAAAACAGCCAGTTATTTTACTAGCAGAATGTGTTTATTTGGTAACCGTGGTCTGGGCAGGCGAGCTGTGGTGAGCCACGGGCAGGTACAGCAGAGAAGGGCAGGTCAGCTGCTTGCAGGTTTCAGGGGAAATCAGGGAAAGCCGTTGTGAGCAGCTTATTGAGGGAGAACATGAGTCCAAGGCCGGGCGGTTTCTCACCGGCCACGGGTGGTGGTCAGTGTGTGGTTGCTGGGCGCAGAGAGATCTTCCTGCCTTTTCTAAAAGGCAAGAAGTGAACCCCCTGTGAAAAATGACCTGTCTTGTCAGGATGATTATGCAGGGCCACAGCATCAAGGGGTGGGCATGAGCGCTCCCCCTTCTGGCCTTCCTGACTTCATTTTATTTTATTTTTAAAAATTAAAAAACCTGGGGCGCCTGGGTGGCTCAGTCGTTGAGCGTCTGCTTTCAGTGCAGGTCATGATCCCAGGGTCCTGGGATCGAGCCCCACATCGGGCTCCCTGCTTGGCAGGAAGCCTGCTTCTCCCTCTGACCCTCTCCCCTCTCATGTGCTCTCTCTCGTTCTCTCTCTCTCAAATAAATAAAATCTTTTACAAAAAAAAAATCTTTTAAGGGGCGCCTGGGTGGCTCAGTCGTTAAGCGTCTGCCTTCGGCTCAGGTCACAATCCCAGGGTCCTGGGATCGAGCCCCACATCGGGCTCCCTGCTCCGCGGGAAGCCTGCTTCTCCCTCTCCCGCTCCCCCCGCTTGTGTTCCCTCTCTCGCTGTGTCTCTCTCTGTCAAATAAATAAATAAAATCTTTAAAAAAAAATTAAAAAACCTTTTTCAAAGATTTTATTCATTTATTTGACAGAGTGAGCACAACCAGGGGAGTGGCAGAGGGAGAGGGAGAAGCAGGCTCCTCACTGAGCAGGGCTGATCCCAGGACCCCGGGATCATGGCCTGAGCCAAAGGTAGATGCATAACAACTGAGCCCCCCAGGCACCCCCTGACTCCATTTTAAGTGAGGTTTCCTTCATTTATTTCCACATTTCCCCCTTTTGATCAAGATCTTTCCTGAAGGCACTGCTGATCTGCATTGAGTGGGTTTGTCCCTCTGTGCTGGGTAGGGTCTCTCCTGATCGTCTTGTCCCCTGTCAGAGGGAGAGTACACAGGTTGGACCTCAGGGCTACGTTTGAATAATGAGGAGGGAAGGAGGGAGAACCCTCAGGCACTTCCACCTGCAGTCTGTAGAGATTGTCTCCAAGTGCTGAGACAGCATCACCTGCTACTGGATAGAGAACTGGTTCCCAGCTCAGTCAGGGTCAGTGGCTTGCGGCTCAAAAATCAACACTTGAGAGAGAAGTGATGGGGGAAAGGAAGGATTGTTTTATTCCAGAAGCTGGCAACCTGGAGAAACGGTGAACTCAAGTCCCAAAGACCCTCTTCCCTGGCCAGGCGAAGGCACGGGGAGGTGGGGGGGCTGCACGCAGGAGGAGCAGGTACCTGGGCGGCAGTCGGCTGTGGGTGTGACCCTGAACAGACTTGCTGGCATCTGTGACAGCTATATTCAGAGGGGCCAGGCCTCATCTTCTGGGAGCGTCTGGTCCTTCACTCCGTGAGGCCAGTGGTCTGCAAATCTCAAGAAGAGTGGTTAGTTCTGCTACAGACCAAGGACTTAGGTCAGCAAGCAGGAGCGCAGGAGCTTGAAGCCCGTCAGCCCCTAAGACCTGCAAGAGTGCTGTTAGGGCTTGTTTGCAGAGGTTTAACAAAGTTCAAAAACAATTATGCAAAGCAGAATTAAAAGTCATACAACCCCACTTTGGACGATGGCTCTAAAGGAGGAGCCCTGACCTGAAGGTAGGCAGCAAAACAGACGGGGTGTCGGGGGTCGTACAAGTGTGCTCCTTCCCTGATCTTGTGTACGTGAACTTTTACTTCTCTAGAGGCCATGTGCCATCACACAAACACCTCCTTGTTCAGCAGGTAGATAATCAAGGCTGTGCAGCCGTCCCAAAGCACTCGGACTAGTGGGTCCCCTGGTGTTTGCCGGCCAAGTCTCCTCATGTCAGGGAGACATTTCTGATCGTGCACTGCTCAGCACTTACTCTAACCCTGGAAAAAACACGCTCCCTCTGGAGGCAAACCCAGAGTCAGGTGTGCCTCTATGGGGAGGCAGTAATGGAGGCTCAGTGGGGTGAGCCCATGGGAAGCTTCTGGTGCCTTATGGCTGCAAACAGGGACGGTGAAATGTCACAGTGAGTACTGACCTCTGACAGGCCAGCTATCTAAGTATTCATATGCCCCTGGGAAATGCCATCCACTGCAAACAAAAACAAATCCAGATGGATCATAGAGGACTCCAGCTATGATTTGGTTATTGATACATTCATTAGCCACAGTTTAGCCAAATTTCCTGATTGATCCTATCAAGTCGTGGGTCAGAGGAGTCTGGATGACACTCTGTGGGGCCATCTCTTCCTAAAGGGGTCTTTTCTAAAAACCTTGCAAAGAGGTGTAAACTCACTTGTATTTCTCTTGGGCATGGGGAGAGAGATCGCATTTAGATCAGGAGAGAACGTGGGGGAGTGAAGACTGTCGCTTGGCAAACATGGAGGGAGTTGGCTGAGCAGCCCTGGTGTGATGGGGGAAGAGCTGGAACAAGGTATGGGAATACCTGGGCATGGCCTAGCCTGTAGGTAACATCCATGCGCTTACAGGGATAATCAGCAGGGGCCTTTGGAACTAAAGAAAAATTAGTTGCAGGTAAGACCAAGAGGTCTCGGACACTGTGAACAGATTGGAGTTTCTGGTGACAGAACCAACAGTAAGAAAGGTTTTCTGTTTTTGCAATAGATTGGGAAATGAGGGTAGGAGCACTGTCTTCTCAAGAAAAAGAGACAGAAAGTAAGACAAGGGGCTGCAGCAAGAAAGGGCATGTGGGCCTGGCTGGGTCATCTGGGGAAGACTGTCCTGTCAGGTGTCCTCTGCTTCAGTTCTGGGGAGTCTTGACTTCCGGGTCGTCGGGTGGCGTGCAGGGCTGGTCAGCGCTGGGTGCTTTCTTCAGGTGCTTTGTGGGAGCCTGAGAGTCTACTCCCTGGAGTCCTGTTGGCAGCACAGGGTTGGCTGGCAGCACCTGGCAGGGGCCTCTCCAGTGAGGGTGGACGGAGTCTTAGAGGAGGGTCTTTTCTTGTAGACAGGATCTCTGGGTTGCAAGATGTGATGCTTAAGGGGTTCATCTCTGTAAAAAGATGGCTTTCTCAAAGCACGGTTATTTCTTTTTCCTTTTTCTTTTCTTTCTTTCTTTCTTTTAGATTTTATGTATTTTAGAGAGACAGAGTGCGTGCCCAGGTGTGAGCAGGGGGAGGGACAAAGGGAGAGAGAAAGGCAGAGAATCTCAAGCAGAGTTCACACTGAGCGCAGAGCCTGACATGGGGCTCGACCTCACGACCCTGAGATCATGACCTGAGCTGAAATCAAGAGTTGGACACTCAACCGACTGAGCCACCCAGGCGCCCCCAAAGCATGGTTATTTCTGATAGAAGCAGTTGGGCCTGTACAATAGGAAAGTATGTCTCCCTTTGTTAGCGATGGGTCAGAAGAGGTAGGAACCAGATGCACTGCATATCCTGTGTTGTCTCAAAGGGTGAGTCTTTGAGCTCCAAAAGGGAGAAACCTGAGCTTCCAGACCAGTGACAGTGCCTTGGGCCGGGGAATTTGGAGGCCCTCTATGAAGTTTGCCAGTCGAGTCTAAATGGTGGCATTAGTGTGTTTGATTAGCTGTGAGGATTGAGGGTGGTACGCACAGTGAAAGTGTTGTTAGACTGATAGTGAAAGTACCTGAGCAGCAGAGTGCCTTCCCCGGGGAACATGAAGTTCAAAGTTTGGGGGGCGGGTAGGAATGAGCCTGCCCAGTAGGACCTTGGCCGTGGGGCCGGTGGCCCACCTACAAGGACGACAGACTGGAGTGTATTGCCACGAGGAAAAGTTCTCAAGAGTCTCTGAATTCTGGAGGGATCCAGTAGGGAGAAAAAGTAATTGTTTTACATTTCACGAAGATTTTACTAACTTGCTATACATCACAGAGAGCTTGAGAGAAAGTGTCCTTTAATCCAGTTCAACGGTGTAATTCTGGAGTCCTCAGAGGCCAGTGCTCTGAGCCTGTCCTGTGAATTTCTCTCCAGATGAAGCGATTTGCAAAAGCATCACAGTAAAACAGTAGTTGTCTATAGATGACAAAAGGCTTCAATGCCCATCATCACATATCTGATGAGAACTCATTGCGACGGAGTTGACAAGAGGGTTTGCTTGTTTCTGTGACATAATTCACAAAATTCACATAATTTCTGGAACATGTATAACATATACCGATACAGACATAAGGTAAAGAAGGCTTAGTATTGTTTCTTATTTGACAACGCTTCCCGTGTAATTTAACATAACAAAGAAGCCAAAATACTTTAAAATCTCCTTTATATAAGGAGAGAGAACAAATCTAAAGATATTTCAGGGACGCTCTGTAACACTCAAAGTTAATTCAAGTTCAAAAAGACTTTACCTGGAATTTGAGTTTTAGAAAGTTTGTCAAAAAGATCAAAAGATTTTCAGATGCTTAGTCAAATAGGATCATAGGTCTCGGTGAAACAATATTTGGTTATCCCTTTAACCAAAGTGACAAAGGCTTCACGGGCAAGCACAGAAGGTTACGTAGTTCATAGCAAAACTTAACTCTTAATATCGAGAGGCCTAGGTTTCCTTTAGCGAGCAAAGGCCTGACAGACATGGGAAATTATTTTGGCAAAACATAGAATCCTTGTTTTCTGGGCAGATAATTTGGAAAAATAAAGGAAACACAATCTCTTACCAGGAGCAGACCAATGTCCTTTCAGCAGAGGGAAGAAAATGAGGCCCCAGTTTTATGTACATACACTACTGATGTTGAAGCTTATTTTTCAAACCCTGAGGACAAATTCATTCAGTCTCTTCCAGCTCATCACACATAAAATTCCTTTTCCACAGACCTTCTACAACTTTCTATTTTAGTTTGTTCCCTGTTCTCTTTCCCTTTCTGAAGTAACCAGCTTTACTTTAAGACAAAATTACTTTCATTTCCCTCCACAAAGTATATTTCCATTCCTAATGCCTTTTTTAACAAAAATACACATCCTATTTTCCTTGCATATGGAGCTTTTTCCCTTATTTCTAGCAGTTTTAATTAGATGTTAATTAGAATGTTTAATCCTTAAAAACCCTAATTTCTAGTGAAAACTGGGAATAAGCAAGTGAGACACTAGGAGTCTGTAGATTGGCGAGTTTATGGACACATTTCACAGTAGCCTCTCCTTTCCCTGCCATTTCCAGCATGGCTCATGCTCACTCACAGCCCCAGTCAATAGCTTCAGCTTCTCTGGAATATTGGACCCCAAAATGGGTAAGTCTATATTCAGTAAGTAATGTTTCAGTATTTTATTTTATTTGGAAATGATTTAGATATTCAGTGACTACCCATCATTTAACTTAGCAAAACTTTAAGGTTTTAGGTTACCAAAAAGATTTGGGAAAATGATTTAAAAGTTCACCTAAAAACTTTTATCCCACTTATATCTATTTAATTCACTTGTTCTCCTCAACAATTATATCTAGATTACCTATGAAAATTTCATCACACCAGTTATTTTTCTTGCTGACAAATTTTGTAACAGAGGTAATGTGCATTTATTGACTAATAAGCATAAGGAGAGAAAAAGTGGTATGTCTGCATTATATTCGATGTTCATTGTTCAAAAGACATGTCTGGGACAGGGAAACTGAAGGGGCCCCATGAAAAACTGCTTTTTTATCTCCTTTTCCCTCTTCTATTCTTGCTAGGAACTGCACACTTGTTGTACATTTGCCTTCTTCCACAGGTAATGTATGTCCTCCTTGTAAAGGTCAAGGAGTTAGTGATTTCTTTGGAGACTTCCAGCACAACAGGTAACATCTAAAGAGTGACCAGGCGAGGTCCTCATGAATGTTCTCCAAGACCACCAACTCCAGACACCTTGACTCCAAGCCCCTGGCTCAAGGGCATAGCGATTTAAGGGGAACACCTGAGCACTTGTCCTTGTTCTGACCAGTTCCCAGATGCCTGAAAGGACATGTGCACCAGACCACCATCCTCAATAAAAACCGACACCCCAAGCAACAATGAGACTCATTCTCCTTTCATTTCAGAGTCTCCTGGACGCTCTGTCCTATCTACATTCTTGGTCTTCAACAAACTCTGCTCTCACTTCCTCTCGGCTCGCATTCGATTTCCGTCCTGCACGAAGCCAAAGACCCTCTTGGCTGGTCCTGTGAGGCCCCCCATCTGGGTCCTTGGACCCAGCCAGCCTGCATCAAAAGCAAAGTTTCCAGAAAGAGAAAGTTCCATAGAGCGAAAGAACAGATCACCTATAAGGGAACAAGAACCATTGATACCAGATTTCTCAGCAAATCATATAAGGAGACTATAGGCTGTTATTTTATTTATTTATTTATTTTTTTTTTGATACTTGAAATTTTTATTTTTGCTCTCTTCCAAAATACATAAACATAGAACCTAAAATTTTCTTCATATTTTAAGACTAGAAATGAGACACTTGAATGTTTTGAAAACTTTGCTTTAGGGAATATCACAATTTAATGTAGGGTAAAATAGCATTATCATACACAGTCTTAACTTTCATAAAAAGTAGATTTTCAAAGACATTGCAACAGATTTGGAATGAATTTAGGAAGATCCTTCTTTGTGGGTTTGTTATGTAGGTGACGGTTTTCAGATGAATGTTGCGAAGGTCATCTGTGCACATATTTTTATGAAGTCTGACATAACGCCTCTGCATTTT
>NW_028058759.1:0-397 GCF_054177405.1 Leptonychotes weddellii
GAAACTGTCTTCACAGGTTCGCCAGGGGCCTGTGCAATGGCTTGTTTCCATTCTTCACTCCCCTTTACCTCTCTTGGCATTCAACACTGTTGCCAACCCACTCTATCTATGATACTCTTCATCTCTTGTTCTCCTCTTACTGCTTGGATCACTTCCTCAGGCTCCTTCACTCCACTCTCATTCTTCCATCCCCCCCCTCTAAGTAAGCAGTCCCAAGTTTCCATCCTGGGTCTTCTGCTCGGGTGATTTCATCCACTCAATTTTCAGTCCCTGGATGTGTGCTGATGACTCCCAAATCTGCATCCCCCACTGGTGTCTAGATGCTAGACTGGGATTTTATTTCATTTTAAGATTTTTATTTTTTAAGTATTGTCTACACACAACGTGGGGCTTGAAC
>NW_028058760.1:0-397 GCF_054177405.1 Leptonychotes weddellii
TAATTCAGTAATATTCTAATCTTGTTAAAAGCATCACTTTAGATACCATTTCATTCAGGCTCTACTTCATTTTTCTTCTTTATCATCTAAAGTGAGTGTAATTTTCATATTCATTAAAAAATACCTCAATTTACTTTCACCACTTGTTAAATATTCATATCTGCCATATGCCATTGTTTAATAAATTTGCAATTGCTTAGGGGCGCCTGGGTGGCTCAGTTGGTTAAGCGACTGCCTTCGGCTCAGGTCATGATCCTGGAGTCCCGGGATCGAGTCCCGCATCGGGCTCCCTGCTCGGCGGGGAGTCTGCTTCTCCCTCTGACCCTCCTCCCTCTCATGCTCTCTGTCTCTCATTCTCTCTGTCTCAAATAAATAAATAAAATCTTAAAAAAAAAAA
>NW_028058761.1:0-397 GCF_054177405.1 Leptonychotes weddellii
AAATAAATAAATAAATAAATACATAGAAAGAAAGAAAAGAAAGAAAGAGAAAGAAAGAAAAAGTAAGTTTGTAGTAATTTGTTATGGCAGTCCTAGGAGACTGATACAATGCGGGGCGGGGAGGGGGGAGTGGGGGAGGCTGAAATTTGGGAAACACTGAATTAGGCACCCAGCCATGATGGGGGTGAGAGGGTTTAGCTCTGTGATAAACTGAGTGACTGAGTCACCAACACCCTCATCTGATCTTAACCCCCCAGAGTCCAGCATTTTCACTCAATACAATAGCTGTTTTAAAAGCTTTTAAAAAAATCTAATAACATTTAAATTGAGTAACTATTTTATGCACTTCTTTTCTAGTAAAATTAAATTTCATTTCCCTATGCCTGGATCACCGTCA
>NW_028058762.1:0-397 GCF_054177405.1 Leptonychotes weddellii
ACTGTGGGGTGCCTGGGTGGCTCAGTTGGTTGAGCGGCTGCCTTCGGCTCAGGTCATGATCCTGGAGTCCCGGGATCGAGTCCCGCATCGGGCTCCCTGCTCAGCGGGGGGGTCTGCTTCTCCCTCTGACCCTCTTCCCTCTTGTGCTGTCTCTCATTCTCTCTCTCAAATAAATAAATAAAATCTTTAAAAAAAAAAATTTACCCAACTGTTATTACCATTACTTAAAATGTACTTTTAAAAATATTTTATTTATTTATTTTTAGAGATAAAGCAAGGGCATGGATGCACACACCAGCTGGGGTGGAGGGGGGATGGGACAGAGGGAAAGGGAGAGAGAAAAAATCTAAAGCAGTCTCCCTGCCCAACATGGGGCTTGATCTCATGACCCTGAGAT
>NW_028058763.1:0-397 GCF_054177405.1 Leptonychotes weddellii
AACTTTTTATTTATTTATTCATTTTTTTAGGGAGGGAGGGTGGGGAGGGACAGAGGGAGAGGGAGAGAGAAAATCCCAAGCAGGCTCCACACTCAGTGCAGAACTCGATTCGGGGCTCGATCTCACAACCCAAAGATCACGACCTGAGCCTAAATCAAGAGTCGGACGCTTAACTGATTGAGTCTCCCAGGTGCCCCTATAATTATCTAACTTTTTTGCTTTATGTATTTCTTTGTTCCCTTAGGAGACATTGCTCCTCTACGAGATTTCTATAGTGGCTCCTGGTTATTTGTAAGGATCTAAAGTGACTGATATTTAGAACAGAAACAAAGGGAGACAGTCACCATATCTCCGGCACCTACTATGTGCCAACACTGTGATCTGTCACTTAATCCTC
>NW_028058764.1:0-397 GCF_054177405.1 Leptonychotes weddellii
TTTTTTTTTTAAAGATTTTATTTATTTATTTGAGAGAGAGAGAGTGAGAGACAGAGAGCATGAGAGGGAGGAGGGTCAGAGGGAGAAGCAGACTCCCTGCCGAGCAGGGAGCCCGATGCGGGACTCGATCCCGGGACTCCAGGATCATGACCTGAGCCGAAGGCAGTTGCTTAACCAACTGAGCCACCCAGGCGCCCCAACTCAAGGTCTTAAAATAGATTTTTTTCTTCTTTGCTAAGGCCTATAACACACTTCATCATTTTCTTCTCTTACGAGTTTTGATTTTCTCTGCCTAATGGGTTTTCTTATGTTTAAAGAAAAAGTCAGAATTGTGTGTGTGTGTGTGTTATATCTCATGTCTTTTTGGCATTTGGAACTCAGAGTACCAGGTAGACAG
>NW_028058765.1:0-397 GCF_054177405.1 Leptonychotes weddellii
ACACCCTCAACAACTATGATCTATCAAGAATAAATCAAGCCATGATAATCACAAAGGTTCAAGAGACAACCAAGAACCAGGACCAGGTTGAACTATAAGTTTCATCTCCTACACAAGGCCACTCCTTCAAGACTGAGAGAGGTAGCTATTTTGCCTAATACAGACAAATAAACACAGAGAGTCAAGCAAAATGAGGAAAACTCATGTGTGGAATTTAAGGGGAAAAAACCCCCCCACTAATGAACAAAGAAAAAAAGAGACAAACAACAACAACAACAACAAACCAGAGTCTGAAATTCAGAGACCAAACTGATGGTTGCCAGAGGGGAGGTCGGTGGGGGAATGGGTGAAATAAAGGGGATTAAGAGTACACTTATCTTGATGAGCACTAAGAAAT
>NW_028058766.1:0-397 GCF_054177405.1 Leptonychotes weddellii
TAGCATACCCGAACTTTAAGACAATTGTTATACCTGCAACCCAATGTTCAAAAAGTTACATAGAGACGTAAAATGACCTAAATCAAACTTCTAGAGATGAAACCTACAATACATTGGGAGGTATTAATAGTGATCAGGCATCGGAAAAGAAGATATGAGCAAACTTGAAGACATAGCAATATAAATTATCCAAAATGAATTTGATGTTGCCAAAGTGCTAATTCCCTTTCAGCTGTTCTAATTGATGTTCCTTGATAGGTAGTTTCTTTTGTAATATTTTTTAAGTTAATTGACTTGATTTTTAAAGTTTTAAACTTATAGAAAAAATGAATAGTAAGTACAGAGAATCATACATAACCCCCCCCCAAGAGTTTCCCCTGTTATTAACATAATACAT
>NW_028058767.1:0-397 GCF_054177405.1 Leptonychotes weddellii
GCACTCTCCCTCTGACAAATAAATAAATAATATAAATAATATATGTAAATAAATATATATAAATAATACTAATAAATAAAATCTTTAAAAAAAAAAAGAACTAGTTTAGCCAGTTTGGGCTCCTGCAAGAGGGAGCCAACTGAAGATTAAAGCCAATGCAGAGGAAGGAAGGGCCTGGAGAAGCAGAGAGAAATGGAGCTAGAGTTCTCATGACATACTATGAGCTCCTGGATCACACATAGCCTGAAGCCCCTCTCACCTAACTCTGGTCTTTTCAGTTATGAGAGCCAGTAATTTCCTTTTTTTAAAAGCCAGTTTGAACTAGATGTTCTGTCACATCAAAAAGAGTTCCCACTGATATTCTCTTTAAACCTTAATTTCTTACCTTAAAAAAGGA
>NW_028058768.1:0-397 GCF_054177405.1 Leptonychotes weddellii
CAAAGCAAGATCAGTTTGAGAAGACAGAGAATTTCAGACATGTTGAAATGAAGGTACCTTTGGAACATCCACTTGGGAATATAGATCCAGGAGGCCTTTTCAAATTATTTTTGAGTAAATAATTAAAAATGTTTTCACACCATTTTATACCCTCTCTTGCCAATATAAGGAGTTCTAAGATTATAATGCACACATTATAGATGGACTCTGAAAAACAAACTGAGGGTTCTAGAGGGGAGGGGGGTGGGAGGATGGGTTGGCCTGGTGGTGGGTATTAAGGAGGGCACGTTCTGCATGGAGCACTGGGTGTTGTGCACGAACAATGAATCATGGAACACTTCATCTAGAACTAATGATGTAATGTATGGGGATTAACATAAGAATAAAAAAAAAATTA
>NW_028058769.1:0-8518 GCF_054177405.1 Leptonychotes weddellii
GGAAGACACATGCCCTTGAGCGAGTAGTTAGCTTCTCTAAGCCTCAGTTTCCCCACCTGGAAACCAGGGTTAGTCATTATGCCTACCTCATAAGGTTGATGGAGGATTGAATTGGCTAGTGCGAATAAACGCACAGAAAGCTCTTAGCACAGCCCCCGCAGCCTAGGGACGGTAACCCTGAGAACGTTACAACTACACACCACATACAGGGTGCAGCCCGCTCACAGAAAGGGGTGAAGGAGGAGGTCAGCCATCCGCCAGCCATGCAGGGTGTGTGGAATGTGCCCGAAGCTGGTGGTGTGACGGTTGAAGGTGAGGTGGGGGAGTGGTCGGGGCACCCAGGATGCCCACGACGTGTGGACTTCTCATAGTGACCGACCGTATGACTGTGAGCCGTGGGGCTCGAGATCGGTGATGCCTTCTGGCTGTTTCTGCGTGCAGGGCTGGGAGCTTGGCTGCGGGAGCCCCTGTGAGCCCGTCCTGTGCCAGGTCGTGGTGTGCACAATCCCGGGGCCTATATGGTGGCCCTGTGGGTCAGAGCGTTGGGACAGACCACGGTGACTCAGTGATGCTGCCAATGCCCAAGCCCTGGGTGTGCGGACTGAAGAGGTCGGAGGCCACCGGCCCGCGTTCCTTTGGCTCCAGCATATGATAGCTGGTGCCCTCACCCACGGGGAGGCCTGGGTCTCCCCGGGAGACCTCTCCCATCAGTACTGCGGCGGGCTTTCCTCCCTCCCGGGGCAGCAGGTCCATATGCTCGGTGGCTTGCCTGGGCCCAGGAGCCAGGGCTTTCCTGTACTCCGTGTGGGGCTCACAAAAGCTGTGGTCCCCCCAGTACGCACACAGAAGCTACCAGAAAGGCAGTGGGCTCTGGGCCGGGGCTGTACGCGCCCTAAGTGACCTGTTGTTCCTCTCTCCCAGGGCATGGTCTAGCAGCCCTGACAAGGTTGTGGAACCTGTCCCCAGAGCTTCTGGTCCTGACTGTCTCCACCTCCACTTGGCCTTGGGTAAGTCACTTTGGGAGGCCAGAGGGGCCTGGAAGCAGGGGAGAACCTGTGGGTGGGGTGGGGGTTCTGCCACTCTGTGGGGTCCTGCCTGTGGCTGGCATGGGAGGATTTCACCCAGCTCAGTGGGAAGAGATCAGGAGTCGGGGACAGCCTGCCTGGCACACCCATGAAGTGGTCGGGAAACTGAGACTCTGGGATGCAAAGAACCCACCCAGGTCCCGTGATCATCTCGGTTCCCGCCTGAAGCCGGCCAGGTCTCTCTGGTAGGTCATTTGGCCTGGGGTACTTTGACTTGGGATTCCTGAAAGCTTCTATCTCCCAGGCCCTGCCCACCTCCTACCCACAGAGGGGAAGAGCTCCCTTCCCAGGGCCCCGGGGCTGAGCCTCCCCACCCCCACCTCCCTTCTCCCCCAGGCCTCCCTGGGGCCTCGGAAACCTTGGGTTCAAAGTCCTCTTCTCTGGCCCCACCCCTGTCCTCCCAGACTTTTCTCTGGCTCCTCAGGACTTCTCCCAGCCCCTCTGCTTTGCTGCCCTTCCTGCCTCCCCTAGAGACTGACCGCCCTTTCTCACTCACAGCCCCACGCCCCTCCTGCCCTCCAGCGTGGCAAGGCCCTCACCAGGCCTGGCCCCCAAACCTGGAGCCAGCTGCTTTCCTCTCAGGGAAGGGGTCAAGTCCACAGAAATTAACATGACCTACCAGCCCTTGGTCTGTTTGAATCCAGCACCCTCCCGGCCCCGTCTCTCACCACTGCCTGCTTGGGTTCTGGGGAAGCTCTAGCGATAGCAGAGGGCCTGCAATGTTCGAAAGTGCCACCCAGCCCCCAGACCTTTGCTCAGTGGCGCCTCTGCGTAGACCACTGTCCCCTCTCTTGGCCCACTCCTGTCCATCCCATACAGCTGAGCTCAGGGGTGGCGTCCTTTCTCAAAGCCTTCCTGACCCGGGGCTGAGCCCATTGCCTGTCCTCTGTCCTCTAGAGGCACTCCCTAGGGCTCTCTTGCCACCAGGTGCCTCCCCCACCAGGAAGTGCTGACTGAGCACTGAACAAACCCCCCGCTGGGGGGCCCGGACCCGGCCCGCCTCTGTTTTGCTGTCTGTCGCTCCTGCTGAGCTCAGGGTTCGGTTCTGTTCCCAAGTGAGGAAGGAGGTGGTGAGTGGGAGAAAGGCCTCTGCCCTTGGGTTTGTGCAGTCTGGATCCCGCTGGGCCCACTTGACAGCCTCCCCGCCTCATCTGTAAGAGGGTCAGTCACGCCTCCCTCTTGGGTGGTTTCAAGAGTAGAGGTGTGGGGAAGCCTCAGCTGCCCTACAGCCCTTCTTCCTCTTCCTCCCCCTGCCCGGCTTGGTAATTATTACAGTGACTGTCATTAGTCATCGGCCCTGCCCTGCTCTGCCCGGCCCACCCCAGTACTGTGAGCCCCCGTCGAGGCCAGGGGTGTGGGGTCTGTGGCCAACGGCCACCTGGCGGGATGAGGCAGCATCAGGGAAGGGCCACTGGGGGCTCAGCTCTGCAGGGTCAGGCCCAGCCCCGGAGAGCCCGCCTCAGAGCCCTCGCAGAAAGTCTGGACTTTTCTAGGCCCTCCAAGCGTGTAATTCTCACCTTCCACCCAGAAGGAATCACCTTTAAGGCTCAGCTGTGAGGCTACGATTTGCACCCAAAACCTGCCTTAATTTCCACCTTAATAAACCACCCTAGGGTTGCTGGGTGCCCAGCACTATAGCCCTGAGGGGGTCTGAGGGGTCTGAGGGGCCTGAGGAGGCTGAGGGGGCTGCAAGCCTGGGGAGGGCAGAGGCCAAGCTGCTGGTTTCATGTGAGTACCCCCAGCAGATGTGAGTGTGTGCCCGCAGGTCAGACCAACAGACTCCCAGCAGAGCCCCCAGATAACACAGCACGTCTCCCTGCTCCCTGCCCCCGCAGGAAGCCTGCATCCCTTGGGTATGGGGGGTCCCCCCATCTCTTGCTTGGATGTCCTTCCTTCTCTCATCTGTCCTCTTCACCTTTGTGAAAGTGCTCCCGGGGTTGCCTCTGCCTCAGGGGATAGATGAGCGTGGAAAGTGTGGCTTTCACTAGTTCGATCTCCTTCCGCCAGCTCTTTGGGAGCTGGGAAACGAGCAAATGGGGCTGTGTGTTACCCGGACCTTGTCTGCGTGCAGGCACATCTCAGAGACGCTGCAGCCTCCGTTCCGGACCACAGCCATAGGCGAATGTCCCAGGAAAGTGAGTCAGTGAATGTTTTGGTTTCCCAGTGCATATAAAAGTTATATTTATACTATACTGTAGTCTATTAAGTGTGAAATAGCATTATGTCTAAAAAAAAACAATGCACGTACCTTCATTTAAAAATACTTCATTGCTAAAAAATGCTAATCATCATCTGGGCTTTCAGTGATTCATCATCCCTGATCAGAGAATCACCGTAACAAATATAATCATAATGAAGTTGTTTGAAATATTGCAAGAATTACCAAAATGTGCCACAGAGACACGAAGTCAGCAAATGCTCTTGGGCAATGCCATTGATAGACGTACTTGATACACAGTTGCCACAGATCTTCAGTTTGTAAACCATGCATTATCCATGGAACACCTGGGAGGCTCAGTCAGTTAAGCGTCTGCCTTGGGCTCAGGTCATGATCCCAGAGTCCCACATCGGGCTCCTTGCTCACAAGTGGGGAGTCTCCTTCTCCCTCTGCCTGCTGCGCCCCCTGCTTGTGCTCTCTCTCTCTCTCTGACAAATAAATAAATAAAATCTTTAGAAAAAAAAAGCATTATCTGCGAGGTGTAAGAAAGCAAAGCACAATAAAACCGAGGTATTCCTGTACACGCATCCCAACTAGAGGCGGGGTTGGGGTTGGGGGAGGCTCGTGGCCAGGTCAGGTCCTGCTGAGGCTCGTAGCTAGATGTCAGGACGCTGGAGCAGGCACAGGGGCCCAAAGGGGGCCGAGGAGTGTCTCTTCCCAGCCCAGGGTTCCAGTGCCCACAGCAAATGCCTGCTAACCCCCACCCCCACCACTACCACCAAGAGATAAGGAACTCAGATGGTACTTCTGGTACATCGGTATCCTTAGCCGTGGATGTCCTAGGTCAGGTGATGGCAAATGGGAGGACCCCTTCTCTTTGCTCCCAGGTACTGGAGAAGCACCTGGGTGTGAGGCCATGGGTTCCAGGCTTCCCCCCAGCAACCCTGCGTTTGTTTACTTAACGGATACTTATTGATCACACACTCTATGCCAGGAAGCTTCTAGGCTCTGGGCTTCCAATAGAGAACAAACCAGAATAAAGCCTGGCCCCGGGGACCTTGCATTCTAGTTCTGGGGGGAGAGAGACAATGAACTCAATAAAATATAAAGAAAAAATCAAGGAGGACAGGAGAATAAAGAATTTGTGTTGGGGTTTCAGCTTGGATATAGTACTAGGGAAGGCCTCGCTGGGAAGCGTGTTGAGGAAAGACCTGAAGGAGGGGAGGGAGCAATTTTATATCTGAGGAACAGCCAGTGCAAAGGGCTTGTGGCAGACGTACGCCCGAGTCATTAAGGAGCAGCAAGAAGATCACTGTCACTGCATGGGGCTGGGCAGGTGCAGGGATAGATGGCCAGGCAGGTGGGATGGGAGGGGGTGTAGGTCATACACGGGGGCAGGACACCTGCAACGCTAACCCGATGAGGAATATGGGTGATACCGCGGTATCTCAGTGCTGCCAGAATCAAACCATACAAGGCACCTCCTCAGTCCTTTAAATAGTGACCCCCTCCTCAAAAATCTCATAATTGTTGCTTACAGAGATTTGTCTAGCCACAGTTCTGCTGGGAGATGTTAGGTGAACAGGGGCATGGAGATTTGGGGTTTTGCAGAAGTGGATAGAAGAGCATGACGCCGGACTGACCTCTCCTCTGGCTGCCGGGCTTGCAGCCCGCGGAAGTGTTGCTCGTCTGCAGGTCCCAGGGAGCCATCCACGGGCCGCTCTGAAGTGGCCTGCAAAGTAGAAACGGCGCCAGTTTTGAGGCAGGGCGTTGGAAAGGGGAAATCCTTCCTGTGTTGTAAGTTGAGGGTTATTTTTAATAGTGACTTGGGATGACTTTGCAATATCGCTTCCTGTGGGCGTCTCCTTCAGGCCTCAACCACAGGGGCAGATCCTGCATGGCAAGCGTTGTGGGCAGCGTGCAGTGTGTGCACCTGCGTGCACACACACACACATGCACGCGCACCATGGGCATGCACAGCTCGGCTTGGCATTCTCACCCGCTGGGGAATCCATGGAAGGACTGTTGTCCTGGCCCGAGTCAGGACTGCCAGCCCCAGGCAAGGGAATCACTGCGCTCAGCGTCTGTGAGCTTCCACTCCGGGTAGGTTTCTGCGTCATGTTGGGGAGGAAGGGTGCTTTAACTGCCAGTCAGCCCTTGCTCGGCCCCGAAAGGGCGGGACACAGACGGAACCTCCGCATCCAACGAATGAACGAATGAATGATCAAGCCCAAGATCTTGCTGCTTGTTGGCGCCTGGGCCGGGGCCCCCTCCCAGGTCTGCGTCCACGCAGACCCTCCCCTGCCATGACGCAGGCCCCTCAGGGTGGCCCGCACTGATCCTTCTCACTTGCCAAAGCCCAGATTTCCGGGTCAGCCCAGATTTCACGTTTTCTGTCCTGTGGACCCCTTGACTCTTCTTGGACCTATCAGACCGTACGTGCAGGTTTGTGGCTAAAAAGTCCTCTCCAGGAGCATACTGCACGAAGGTTTGCTCTGGTGGCTGCACCTGGGACCCCCTAGGGTCTCCAGGAGACTGGCTCTTTCCCTGAAGTTCAAGACTCGGTTGGAAAGTCTTGGGTGGGAAATTCAGAGACCTGGTGCGCCAGCAAGAGGGGCTCCGCGGGGCCGGGTCAAGTTCACTGCGCAAAGGCTGGGCCTACAGAGGAGCTGGGGGTCGTCAGCCCCACCTTTCCTCCCTCCCTCCCTGACGTCCTTCTTCTTACCAAGTGCCAAGTACTGCAGTCTTCCCGTGTTTCAGGCACGGTGCTAATTGGTTACAGGCTTACTCCCAGCTGCTCTCTGGGTGAACGGAACTCAGCTCTGTGTCCTTGGGGAAAAAAGTTAGGAAAGGACGTGGGCCCCAGCCTGAAAGCTAGTCTGTCCGTTCCTCCTGGAACGCTGCCTTCCTTTGCTCCCCCTCATGCCACCAGCCCTGGAGCTGGGTGCCTGGCTAGCAGAGGAGCTCCCTTGGTGTAGAGAAGAAGGAAGGGATTCATGCCTTGTTTCCCCACCTGGACTGTAAGCAGTCCGAGAGCCTCCTGTCCTTCTGTGTGTCCCCAGCACTTAGCGCGCTGTTTTTCACTAGGTATGAGCTCAGTTAATGCGTGTGGATCGACACTGTGCGCGAGTGTGCGCATCGGTCTCCGCTCTCCCTGTGGAATCTATGGCTCCTGGTGCTGTGATTTAAAAGTAAAAAGGGCAAAGGGCAGCTTTTATGAGCTGTCTGCCCTCTGGATTATAAACACACTCCCTAATGACAAGCTAGGACCGCAGCTGCTATGGTCCCCAAGGGCAGATGGCGCATCCCCGTTCGGGCGCCTAGCGTTTTAGCCGGGCTGATGCTGTTTGTGTTGAGAATGACTTACTGTTTTTATTTCTTCCCAAAGACATTAAACATGAATCAAATAGCATATGAGATGATTCACTGGAAGTTTCCTTCCACGTTTAAAAAAAAAAAACAAGAAAAAATTTCTGGATTAGGGAGCTGAGCCATGAGCAAGCTACACACCGGCCTTTGGCGGCAGCCGGGCCCCCAAGAGCTCTGCCATGGGCCGCACCTCGTGGAGTGGACTTTCCTGGGGACAGAGCCACTTGTCGGCGCCCACAAACCCCTAGCGGACCATGAGTGTCTTGAAAACATCTTTGAAATCTGGTATCTGTAATGACATTTCTTACAGACAGTTTCTATCCGAGGTATCTGACTTAGAATGTGGCCAGACCTCATTCATTTGGGGCACGTGAATTAAAAGTTTGGTAGCGGTTCGTCTGGGGCCCATGAGTTGTGAATTGAGGCGTCACTCAAGCAGGAGCCTGGCAGAAATGTAGCTTTCCACCATCTACTAGAGAAGAGCTAAGCGAATGGGTCTGCGAATGGATTCTGGGGCGGGGCGCCCAGGTGGCTCAGTCGGTTAAGCGTCTGCCTTCGGCTCAGGTCATGATCCCAGGGTCCTGGGATTGAGCCGCGCATCGGGCTCCCCGCTCAGCGGGGAGTCTGCTTCTCACTCTCACTCTCCCTCTATCTCTCAAATAAATAAATCAAATCTTTAAAAAAAAAGATCCTGGCAAGAGGGACATACATTCCAGCCAAGGGAGTGGACTTGTCAGGTGCCGTAGAAGCCTCCACGGGGCTCATACATGCTTCAGGGTCCACTAGTCCAAAGTCATAATTCACGGATGAAGAAAGCAGCCCTTTGAGGCACAGGACTTCCCGGGCCCCCCACTCTGTTCTGAGGTTGGGAATGACAGCTGTCATATAGCCTCTAACTTCTCTCCTCACCACACATGCCTACTCATCTACCTCACAGAGCTGCCAGCCCAGCCCTTATCCTTTACCTGAGAAAGAACTCAGAGGCACCTTTTTAGGTATTTTTTTTGACTTTGACTTGACACATTTGAACTACCCTTTGACTAATGAGTCTGAATGCCTAGGATTTGATGGTATTTTTTCTTCTGTCCCCTAGCTGCCCCTCCTCCTCACACCCTACATTTGTTAATCTATCCATTTGTTCCATATTGTCCTGTACAGCTCAGTACTGTTGTATTGCTGGCCCAATCATTGCTCATGAAGGTGCCTCAAGAGGTAACAGGCCCAGGGCTGTGTAGCGGGGGCTAGGTACGTGCTGATGGCGTTCTCCCAGCACCCCCAGGATAAAGTCCCAAGGCTAGCCCTGCCCACCCCTCCGCCATGTGCCCTGAGCCAGGATTTCTGCAGCCACACTGTGCTATTTCACGCTTTCACCCACACCTCTGCCAACACTGAGGACGTCTCCTCGAATGCCACGTTTAACCCATGTCCACTGGGAGAATGGTTTCCCAGATGGCAGCTCTGGAGGCCTGTCCCCACCTGCCCCAGCAGAGGCTCCAGCGTGTTCTTCATCATGTCGGGCCCGCAGTGGTTCCCTTTTTATAGCCTCAGGTCCTGGTGCATAAGGAATCTGTGCAGGTTTAGTGAGGGTCAAGATAGCCATGGGATGAATGAGTGAATGAATGGTAAACATGGCCCATGCTATTTTCTCCAAGATAAGAACATTCCCAGGGTGAAATCCTAGCCCTCCCATGCACTGATGTGTTGGAAAGGTCTTTGTCCTGGCAGCAACCCCCACCTCTGCCCAGCCAGGCCTGGGTTCTCTTCCACCAGGAGCCAGGGGACAGATGGAGGCATTCAGACAGCCAGCGGTGTGTGCATGTGTGATATATACAAGTGGTGTGTGTGGTGTGGTAGGACGTGGGGTGTTTGTGTGTGTGCATGCCCCCTGTCCTGCACAGATCCCAGC